>NC_143507.1:8809112-9112096 GCF_051622355.1 Phaseolus vulgaris
AATTTCTAAAATTTAAAATAAAAAATTATATGAAGTTTTCATAAATTAAAATTAACTTGTATATATTAAAAAAAGTTAGAAAAACTATATGAGAAAGGTTCAGTAAGTTAGTAACTAGCATAGCAAGTTATTCTATTTTTAGAATGATTAATGAAAAGGAAAGGAAAAAAGATCAATCCTTCTTCAAAGAAAAAAACAAAGAACCAATTCCTCACTAAGTACATATATAATAGGAGAAAAAACTTAAATAAATAAAATGTAGAAAATAATTTCTACAATAATTAAGGATTAAATTTTAGAGAAATGAAGATATACAAAATAAAATTGTGTGAAAAATGTTAAGGAATTTATTACACTTGTTTGCATTTCAATGTAATGAATATTATTTCCAATCATTTTTTTATGCTTAAAATTAACTTAAAGGATTGCTATGATGTTAACAAATCAAACTTTAATGGGTAAAATTTATAAGGATCAAAAGTTTCATTGAACATACTTTTGAAAAATTAGTTTCATTATTTTTTTTTCTTTTTTGATATGAAAATTATATGCATGTTTTTTTTTTATAGAGACTCTCTTTCATGTTCTACATTATTAATATATGACAGCTCACAGAAACTTTTGGCCATGGGGTGTCACACATTCACATCATTCATCTTTTTCAACATCGAATCGAACAACCAAAAACAGTGATACCCAGAATAAATTAGGTATTGCTAGTTCAACTATATATAGTAGATTCAAAGTAAAAATAGAATTATATGTTTATAATTATTTATTATTTTGTTTTTTTTTAAAGAGAATAGATTAGTTATACATTACAAAAGAAAATCATGAAATAGAAACTAATTTTAGAAAAAAATAATAATTAATATAAAAAATAATTAATTGCTATAGTGACTAAATTATAAATTAATTTAGGGACTAAATAAATTTTTTGTTTCTAAATTAGTTTCTATTATTGTTAAATGGTTTCTAAATTGGTATCTAATTAGCAAATAAGGTTTTTGCTACCAAATTTAGAATCTAAATAATTGGTAGTTATACCTTGGTAGCTAATTAGATATCAATTTAAAAACTATTTAACAATAATATAAACTAATCTAGAAATAATTTTTTTTAGTTTCTAAAATGGTTACTATTACAACTAATTGTTTTGGTCTCTAAAAATTAGTTTCTATTTGATGATTTTTTTGTAATGATATAAATTATTTGAGTAATATTTATATTTTTTTTATCTTTATAAAGATAATATGAGAGAAGTGGTATATTTGACTAAAAATTAAAAAGTGTTTGGAAATGTATTTCTTATATTGAAATTAAAAATGGACCACGTATCAACACTTCATGCAATATTTTGTCATTGGTTCCATTTGTTTCATGTTTAATCATTAATATATGTTTTACTCTTTTTTTGAAAAAATATTACTTGTCATTGAATGGATTAGGAGGAGGTTTCATTCTCTACATCGTCGGTGTTAACACTTAATATGTTTCGCTTCTCCATTTTCGGTTTCAATTGAGAGAATATACAAAAGAACATTCCACACTCAAGTCACTACTTAGTATTCGATAGTTGAGAGTAACAAATGCTATTAAATGTGTACATTAGCTTGTTGGTGGTCAATCTATTTATAGAGATGTGTTGGACATTTTTAGTTAAGGGTTTAGATTAGCATGTATATCACTATTAATCTCTACATGAATCTGATAATGAGATAATTTTCTTTCTCTTTTAATTTATATCGGTTTTAAATATAAAATGTTTGTTACTAATAGTTGAAGAATTTTTCAAATATTAAGAAGAATAATAAATGCGTAACTTATTAAAATAATTTTATTAAAACATTTTCTTTTTTAAATAAATATGTTACTTTTAAAGATTACACATAAATAAATTAATATATTTTATTTGTAGTAAATTAAAAATAAGATAATTAACAAAAGCTAAAAATATCAATTTTTTTAATAAAAAATATCATTCTTAATAAGGCTTGGGTTTTATTTAAAGATAAATTTTAAATAGACAAAGAAAATATAATTTTTATAAATAAAGGATACACAACTTTTTTTTTATTTCATTCATAATTTAATCTATCTAAAGCTCAAATGCTTTAACTTCCCTCTAGGTTTTGTGAACATTTTAATTTTTGTTATGTTGCTAGTTATATACTCGATAAGGTGGTGAGATAAGGAGAAACATATATCAAACAAGTGTATTTTTTTAAAGTTAATCCCTCTAATGTGGTTAGAATTAAGAAAAATCTAATAAAAAAAAAAACTACAAGAAGAATCAACAATATAAAAAGACATAACTAGAGAATAAGAAGAAGAAATAAATAAAAAAATTCAAGGAATATTTACAACACGAGACTAAAATAATTTGATTAAGAGATGTTGTTGGTGTAAATTTTGATTTTTGGGGGAGTACTTGGATTTATGTTTGGTGTTCTAGAAGTGTCAAGAGAAGTTTAAGTTTGTAGGCACATTACATTCAAGTTAGAAAAGTTAATAATTACATTTATTCAATGTGTTTATTGTTTAGCTAGGTAAAACATGCCATAAAACAAAACCAATCATTGAGCTGATAAAAAAAAATCAATTTGCTGGATACAATGATTCTAGGAGGAGATATGGTTCGTGGTAGGAGAGGTAGGGTGGGAGAGAAATCTTGGAGGAGATCAGTGGAACGTAAACATTATTCTTCATCAAGTTCGTCTACCACGTTCTTTTTTTCAAACTTTCCAAATAGTCATGGTGAATATGATATGCTCAAGTTGTTCCAGAGGTGGACAAGGGTTAAAGAAGTGTTCATATCAAGGCGTCTGAATCGGTGGGGTAGAATATTTGGTTTTGTAAGATTCTTCAATGTCGAAAATATGGTGAGCTTGGAGAGGGATCTAGACCGTTGTTACATTGGTAATAGGAAGTTGTATGTTAACCTTCCAAGGTATCATAGAGATGGGTATCAACGTAAAGGTGATGAGTCTAAAGAGTTGAAAGGGTTAGGAAGTGGTGGTGGAGATGTCTATCATAATGGGCTGAGGAAGGGAAAGGAGGTGTGGAAGGAGAAAAAAGGGAAGGAAGGGCATACGAATGACAATGTTACTCAGTCATATGTAGATGTAGTCAGAAAACGTACACAAGACCAGTGGAAGGGCCCGAGTCTAACGACCAAAGCAATAACGCTGCCATGGATGACCAATAGCTTGGTTGGTCGTATGTTAGCCGAGCTTAATTTCGAGCTCTTACAGGAAGAGTGCTGCTTTAAGGGAGGAATGAGCATGTTTATGGTAAGATATTTGGGAGATAATCTTGTCCTTATGACCCCTAAAGCTATAGAAAGAATGGAAGACATTGTCAAGCTAAATAATGAATAGTTCCAGCGGTTTTTCGAAGATATAAAACCGTGGTCAGCTTCATGTGTAGCAGGTTACAAAGTAGTGTGGGTCAAGTGTTATGGGTTGCCTCTACCTTTGTGGAGCAAGGAGTGTTTTTCGAAAATTGTAGGGGAAGTTGCAACTTTGGTGGATGTTGATGAAGCCACGCTGGCATGGGAATGCTTGGAGTATGCTCGGTTGCGGGTGCGCTTGCTACAGTCATCGAAGGCGGAGATGTCGAAGGGGTTTCGGATTAATGGTGTTGTGTATAATATTAACATAGTGGAGGAGGTGGTGACCTATGGAGGAGAAGACCCAGTATGCAAATAAACCCTTAACCATGAAAGCTCATCGGTAAGTGTTTCGTCAACAGAAACCTTTGTCGAAAATAAAATTTTTTCCGTTGACTCACACAACCTAGAGGGTGGGGACGAAGGGGGGAATTGGAGGCGGTCGGAGAAGACTTACGGAGAGGGAATGGGCGGGTCAACGACAGGTACGAAGAAAGCACAAGAAAAAGGTATGTTCAAACTGCGTGGAGGGTTCTCAACAAAAGAAGGTTTTACCTTTCTCAAGAAAGGAATTGAGTAAGCAGGACCTACCTATAGATGGGTCAGCTTTGTCTGCAAATCAAAAAGTCTCTGATGCGTGTGCCTTAATTAAAAAATCCTCGGCTGACTTAGTAGAGTTGGTGGAGACATCAGGCAATTTGAATGATAGGCCCAAATCATTAGAGGCCCACTCCAAGGAAAGTTGCCAACAAGCCCATTTGGGAAACAAGGGTGATTGTGGGTCATGGGTAGGAGCAGTTGCAGGACGGGTTTGGAATACGGAGGCAAGCGGTAGTTAATCGTCGGCGCGTGAAAATACGAGAAATTTGATGTCAGCGATTGCAAGCAACAAAGAGAGTAAAATCACTGCTATGGTGGATGGCAAATGTAAGGGAGTGCGAAGAGAGAATAAAGAAGTGCTGGAACAAGAAGGGATAGAGGAAGAACAAGAAGGAACAGGGGAAGACTCTGGTATGGACAAGTCGCAAGCCCCCTTTCCAGTAAGAAGGGAGGAAGGTAAAGAGGAAGGTAAAGGTGGTGATGCGGTGGGTTTATGCAATTTTGAGTTAGAAGGAAGCGTTCCAGGAACCCTACCATCAGTAGAGCAAGTAATTGAGATTACAGAGGAGATAAGGATGAAAACGGCTCTGAATTTGCAATGCTCGTTGGCTGCAGAGGAGACGAGTTTCGGAAGTAGGTGCGAAACACCCCTTCGCCGGAGAAAGATGAAAGGACTCTGTGACTTGGTGGTACCAAGTACCCATCCAAGGAGGTCCGTAAGGTTGAGTGAGAAGTCGTCGCAAGTAAGGAAGAATTTGCTCGCCAAAGAAGGTTCGTTATCCATGTCAATTTCTGATGGGGATATCGGAAACTGCAATTCTCGTCTTCGGGATAATGAAATCAGGGAGGAACCGCCTAAGTTATGGGATCAAGGAAAACAGATTGGGCTAGTTTTTCGTGGGGATGAAGAGGAGGTGATTAAAGAGTATCAATGTATGGAAGACAGAGATTTGGAGTTTATGAAGAGCATAGCGGGGGGTAATCTGAAAGGTTTTTTATGTTGATTTTTAATATGAATATAAGAGAACTAGGGGGAGGAGTAAAAGTAAGATATCTGAGGAGGTGTATATCTTCAGAGGAAGCAGAATTTGTGTGCCTTCAGGAAACAAAGACAGTAGAAGTCACGGATGCTAGGTGTTTTTCGCTGTGGGGGGACAACAACATTGGATGGGTTCATAATGAAGGGGTTAATGGTAGTGGAAGTCTTCTTTCAATGTGGCATAAAGAAGCTTTCATCTATGAGAGTCACTCCACAGGTAAGGGCTATATAGCTACTATGGGAATTCATGTGAAAACAACCCAAAGGTGTTGTGTGGTAAATGTTTAAGCAGCATGCAATATGAGAGAAAAGAAACTTCTTTGGGAGGAACTATCAAGCTTCAAAGTGGCTTCCCAGATCGAAGTGTGGTTCTTTTGTGGAGATTTTAATGCAATTCGAAGTAGGAATGAAAGAAAAGGGGTAGACAGGGGGAATTTCTCCAGTGAGATAAAGGGCTTTAATGATTTTATAAAGTCAAACTTGTTATTAGATGTGCCTATTGTGGGAAAGAAATATATGTGGTTTAAAGCAAACGGTATGGCGAAGAGCAGGATTGATAGAGTCTTAGTCTCTGAGGAATGGTTGTAGAGATCGCCTATGTGTAAGCAATATGTCCAACGGAGGGAAGTTTCGGATCACTGCGCTTTGATGATTAAGTGCCTAGATAAGGATTGGGGTCCCAAACCTTTCAGATCCATTGATGCTTGGTATTTAGAGAGTGGTTTTTCGGGGATGGTGGAGGAGAAGTGGAAGTCTTATGAGGGCCAAGGAAATGTTATAAAAGTGCTTAAGGAGAAGTTTAAACTTCTTAAAGCGGATTTAAAAATTTGGAATAAGGATGTGTTTGGGAATTTAAATTCTACCAAGCAATCCATTTTGCAGGATATTGAGAATCTGGATTGTCAGGACAGTCAAGGATGTTTAAAGGAGAGTCAGAGGAAGCTTAAATCAGATTTGGTAAGGAGGCTTTGGGAGAATGATGCAAAGATTGAATCCCTTCTACGTCAAAAGGCTAGAACTAATTGGCTCAGATACGGTGACTCCTGCACTAGGTTCTTTCATTCATCATTAAGATGGAGGAGACTAAGGAATGAAGTGAAGGGTGTTGATGTAGGGGGTTTATGGTGCGAGGAACCATGCACAGTTTGACTTGAAGCAAAGAAGTTGTTTGAATGTAGGTTTAAAGCAACGAAAGACTTTGGGGTGAGGCTTGATGCGGTTGAGTTTAAATCCTTATCACCAGAAGTAAGTATGAGTATGATTGAGGCCTTTAGTGAGGAAGAAATTAAGGAAGCAGTATGGCAATGTGAGGGTACGAAGAGCTCGGGGCCGGACAGTTTTAATTTCAACTTCATTAAGAAGAGCTGGAATAGTCTTAAAACTGATTTTGTAGCAGCGTTAGAGTGCTTCCATGAAACATGCGTTATCTCGAAGGGGTGCAATGTTTCATTCATAGCATTAGTACCTAAAGTACGGGACCCTTGTAATCTCAATCAGTTTAGGCCCATCTCTTTAGTGGGAGCCATTTACAAAGTCATCTCAAAAGTTTTAGCTGGGAGAATAAAGAAAGTTCTACCTGCTCTTATAAATGGTAGTCAATCAGCTTTTATAGAAGGAAGAGGTCTGGCAGATAGTGTGCTCTTGGCAAATGAGGTGATCGAGGACATTAGAAGGAGGAGGAAGAGGGGCCTATGCCTAAAGGTAGATTTTGAAAAAGCATATGATTCTGTCATATGGGATTTCTTGTATGACATGCTCAGTAGGTTGGGTTTCCACAATGTATGGATAAAATGGATTAGAGGATGCTTGGAATCAGCCACAGTATCGATGCTTGTCAACGGGAGTCCCATGGAGGAGTTTAAACCCACTAGAGGGTTAAGGCAGGGCGATCCCATGGCACCTTTTCTTTTTATAGTGGTGGCAGAAGGCCTAGCTGGACTTGTACGGCAAGCAATGAAAGCTAATCTTATGTCTGGAATTAAGGTTGGAAACTAGGAGGTAGAGGTGTCTTTTCTACAGTTTGCAGATGACACTCTCTTCTTCTGTGAGGAATCATGGAGTAATGTGGTAATAATGAAGTCCATCTTAAGGAGTTTTGAGTTAGCTTCTGGTATGAAGATCAACTTCCATAAATCAAAGCTAGCAGGTGTGAATGTGCAGCCTAATAATCTTCTTTGTTACTCCAAGTTTTTGAATTGTAATCTGTCGGGAACACCTTTCAAATACTTGGGTTTAGAAGTGGGGGGGACCCAAGGAAGAAATCATTTTGGGAACCAGTACTAAATAAGCTCAAAACAAGGTTAAGCGTGTGGAAGGAGCGGTTCCTATCAATGGCAGGAAGGATGTGTGTTATTAAGTCTATTCTCAATGCAATACCTCTTTTCTATCTCTCAGTCTTCAAAGCGCCAAAGTAAATCTGCAAAAGCATCATAAGTATTCAGAGGAGGTTTTTGTGGGGGTGAGGCAAGGAAAATAGGCCGATAGTATGGGTAAGTTGGGAAGACGTGTGTAAACCGAAAAAGGAGGGTGGGTTGGGGATAATAGACATTAGAAAGTTCAATTATGCCCTCTTAGCGAAGTGGAGATGAAGGTTCATGTCTCAAGACAAAGGGAAGTGGAAGGAGGTGTTAGAGTCAAAGTATGGGGTGGAACTAGAATGTCCCCATCTACCAGTAAAGTATCAATTTTGGTGGTGGAGAGATCTAGTAAAGGTGTGTAATGAGGGAAGTGGTGAAGGATGGTTCCAAAAGGAGGTACATTGGAAAATTGGAAGGGGGGACAAGGTTAGATTTTGGGAGGATGTGTGGATCGATGACACAAGCCTCAAATCCATGTTCCAGAGACTGTATTCCTTGTCGGTTAATCAAGAGCATAAAGTTGAAGATGTGGGGGTGTGGGAAGGCTCGGACTGGAAGTGGAGGTTAGGATGGAGACGAGATAGATTAGAGTGGGAATCGGAGCTGGAAGGAAACTTTTTTGAATATCTTTTAAGGGCTGATGTAAAGAAAAACAAGGATGATATCTGAGTATGGGGTTCAGAGGAACTGGAGACGTACTCAGTCAATGTAGCTTATAAAAACCTTTCTAATGGAACTGGAGGTACAAATCATGCAGCTTTTGAGTCCCTTTGGAAAGCTAAAGTGTTTTCTGTTAGAAAAGATGGCTTTAAACTAGAGGGGGGGTGAATTGTTTAAAGGGGTTTTCGCAAACTTTTCAAAGCTAGAATGAACTTATTTCAGAAATCAAATGATTAAGCAATTCAGTTAGCCAAAACAGTAAGCAAAACTGAAACACTAGAAAAAACAATCGGTTGTTTCTTCAAAACAATCGGTTGTTTATACCAGCAAACAACAAACAAACTGAAATTAAAGAGTTAGGGATAGAAAGATTGTACACAGCTGCTTATACTAGTTCACTCCAATCCAGAGCTACATTCAGTCTTCTCAGAAACCCTGAGGAAATCCACTAAGCAACCACACCTTGATCACTTACAACAACAACCAAGAGAATGACCTTGAAAACCTCAAGAAACACACTCTACTTGGCCAACACTAAGATTGCTGATCTTGAACACCTCAAGAGCACACAGCCAACCTCAGCAACACATACAAACAGAATTGTTCAGCAGTTTACACAGATTACACTTGTTACAGATGAATATCTGAAATCAATACAAGAGAATCCTATACAGCACTTTGATCAATCTCTCAGCTCTTTTGCAATCTCAGAAATCTTTGAAAAACTCTTAGATGATTCACTTTGTTTCAAGATACTTAATCCTTAAAAACAGTTTTTCTAAATATATTCAAAGATATAGTTTGTTATCAAATCTTAACAAACTCTTAATTGCATTTAAAACTGATTGGTCAAAGCATTTAAAGACTGGAGCATATTCAGTTAAAGCATTTAAAGCTCAGTCAAAGAAAACAGTTTTTCTGTTATAGTTTTAAAACAAACAATCGATTGTTTCTTCGAATCAATCGGTTGTTTGTTACTTAACAAAATCCACCATTCAAAAATAGTTTTCAAACTTTGTCAAAACACCTAAGTGTAAACAATCGGTTGTTTCGACAAAACAATCGGTTGTTTCAACTTAGTTTAAAAAACATTTTGCTTTGATAAAATTGAGATGCTAATTGCTTTGAGATTTAATCTAAGTGTTGATTACAACATAGAACTACCCCAGAACAAGACTAAAACAACACAGCAGCATCAAGCACAGCAGAGGCTTCATCATTCTTCAAAGGGTTTGGATTCTTCAAAACATTGAACACCACTTGGTTCAACAATCTCCCCCTATTTGATGAAGACAAATCCCTGATGCTTGTGTTGTTCTTGATTAAATCTGAAGCAGTTTCTGCAAAAGAACTTTGAGCAATATTTTGAACTTTCTGATATTCTGTTAGTATACAGGTAAACAATTAAAGCTTAAAACAGTTAATATTAGAGCCAAACTTCATGTTACTCATGTTTTTAACACTATGAAAAACAGAAAATTAACAAACTTCAAACACAACATATATCTCCCCCTATTTGTCTTCACAAATAGACAAAGGTAAGAGATAAAATAAGACATTGTTCATATTACATCATAATAAAACAGCCACAGCAGAAGGAAAGAAATTTTAAAAACCAGAAACGAGAACAACCAAAAACAATCGATTGTTTCGATTTTCAATCGGTTGTTTTTCTTCAATCTTCTTCATCAGCAAACTAAAGATCAAAGATCTGATTCTGGACAGCTTCAATCTGTTCATCCAGAGTCATAAACCTTGCATCCATGTTGTCAAACCTTGTATCAATCCTTTGAAAGTTGCTAACACACAGATCATGAAGGCTCCTTTGATTTTCAGCAAAGCTATCAAGCCTATTCACCATGAGTCTTTCAAAAGGTGACATGGTTTAAATTCTTTCTCTTTGATTTCCATCTTCAGTGCTAGGTCCAGCATCTTGAAAATCTTCAGTTGGATCTTCATGTTGAACATCCATATCAGTAGCTTCATCTGGTTCAAGATTGGCAGCACCACTTGATGAGGCACCATGATCACCATCCTTACTTAACCACTTTCCACCTATTTTTGTGAAGCCCATCTTGCTGAGTGATCCATTGTTCAACTCTTGAGTTGACTTGACCAGCTCAGAAGTTTCATCTTCAAGATTAACTTCAAAATAGAGTAGAAACTTAGATATTAAAACAGCATAGGGATAATGGTAATCACCTAACCTCATGGCTTTTTGCATATGTTCTTTGATTATGTGAATCCAATTGATCTTCACTTTCTTGGTAATGCAAAAGATGTAAACCAGATCTTCTTCAATCAACACAGAGTGATTGCTTCCCCTAGGAGTTAGGATCCACGTTACAATGAGAGCAAGCAGCCTCTCATCTAGCTTCAAGCCACCAACCGAACAAGTGCTAACTTGAGTTTAATTATTCTTCAAGCAACTTTTTTAGAACTGAATCTTGTTGAAATCTTCTACTACACCAAGATTTCCTTTATTGATTCTCAGTCCAGAGAACTTGAGTCCAGCTACAGCAGCCCAAACCTCATGGGTTATCTCCATCTCCACGCCTTTTACATGAGAGACCAAGTTGTTTCCTTCAAACTTCAAATTGGTGTAGAAAACTCTCACCAAATCTGGATATATGTTCCCTTTGAGCTCCAGAAACTTTCTGAGTGACTGGTCTTTGAGAAGCTTCCTCACATTGTCAAGCTTTTGATCCTTCAGCCAGTTGAAGCACACAACCTTGGGGTTGTTTAACTTCTTGACACTTGTTTCATATCTATACTTCTCAATGAGCTCGGTGTCACCAGAAAACCAGCTTTCAAGCCTTCCTCCAGACCTTACAACTCTGGTTTTGACTCTTTTAGCAGTGGGAGGGGTTGATTCCATGATAGCAGAGACGAAAACAGAGGAGAGCACAAAACCCAGATTTTTCAAGAGATAGTGCAAGAGATGTTGCAAGAGATGTTGCAAGAGATGTTGCAATTGGTTGTTCTTGATGAAAGAAAACTGCACCTGATTTTATAGTAGTAAGAGAATCAAATTGAATTTAATTTCATTCAATGGGTACCTGATTTTCAGAGAGAGGACTTGACTCTGTTCTGCACTGAAAAAGTCAGAAAAAGCTGAAAATCACATGGTCTTCACATGTGATCTTTGACTAGTCATTAAGACTTTTGATTTTCCAAGATTCTGGAATATATTCCTTTATGACTGTTGTAACTTCTCTCTGAACGTAATCAGCATCCATCACAGAACCTTTGACCAAGATTCTCCCTTTGAAAAATATCTGAAACGGCTAGAAATTCAAAAAAATCAGTTAAATCAATTCCTTCACAGTGCTGTCAGACTTAAAACAATCGGTTGTTTTTCTGCAGCAGTTAAAAACTTGATTTTGTAATTTTTAACCATAAACAGAAACAGATTAAGGCACATGTCATTGATTGAAAGATAATAAATCATAAGAAGAACTTTGAAACAGAAAAATTGAGAACAAATAAAAGGAAGGTCTTATCCTTGTGTTGTTTCTTCAATGAGCCAATTGCTTGTTGATCAAGAAAACTTCTTTTCACTGTTTTGACCTTTTGCATATCATTGATTCAGCTTCAATGACTTCATTTTTCTTCAACAGCTTGATCAGATGGCTCAAATCTTCTTTTTCTCTTTATTTTTCCTGCATTAACAAATTCAAGTTGCAAGATTTGGTCCCCTTACAAATTTGGGTCCATTTGGCTTTTCTTTGCTGTTAGAAACATCACATCCCTTAGGAATCCATCTCATAAAACCTTTAGGAACATAATATTTTCTAATTTTGCAGAATCTAACAGAGTGGCCTTTCTTCATGCAATAAAAGCATGTAACAACCGGTTGTTTCGTCTTAACAATCGGTTGTTTTTCTGATTTTCTCAAAAAACTTTTTGAAAACCTATCTTGCTTGTTCTGTGGATTGAAGCCTAAACCAGCCTTTCCAAAAACACAGCTTTGAGATGCTAGGACATTCTCAAAGTTTGACTTTCCTTTTGAAAGCTTGTCCACAGTTTCAACAAGATAATGAACCTTTTTCTCAAGATTTTCACAATTTGTGCAATTGAGAGTATCACACTTGCAAGAGGCATTTTTGAAATCTTTTTCCAGTTTTTCAAAATCATTTTTTTCTTTTCTCAGTTCCTCTTCAAGTGATTTAACTTTCTTTTCAAGCCCATTGTTAAGATCTTTCAATCGGTTGTTTGAAAGAACCAATCTATTAGCTTCATCATGTGTTTCTTGAAAAGCTTCAAGCAATTCACTGTAGTTTTGTTCATTTAAGGAAGCACATGAACTTACCTCACTTGAACTGCATGAATCATCATCATCATCCTCAGCAACTAAGCAAATGTTGGCTTTTTCATCTTCCCTTGATGAAGAACTTGATGATGACACTTCATTTTCATCCCAAGCTATGTAGGCACTTTTTGTTTTGCCTTTCTTCTCCTTTTAGCTTGTCTTTTTCTCTTTGCTCTTGTTGGGACAATCAGCCTTTATGTGACCTTGCTCACCACAACCAAAACAAGTATAGTTATTTGAATTAAATTCATTGGGTTTCTTGTTTCCATACCTATCCTTGTTGTTGTCTTTGTTGCGGTTTCTTTTGAGGAATTTGCTGAATTTTCTTGGCAGCAAACTTAGATTTTCCTCATCATTATCATCACTTGAATCTTGTTTTCCCTTATGTTTGGATGCTTTCAAGGCTATGCTCCTTGTGTGCTTATCTTCATTCTCTTGAACATTGAGTCTATTCATCTCTAGCTCATGTTTCCTAAGCTTTCCAAACAAAGAAGCAACACTTAAAGATGTTAGATCTTTAGATTCGAAAATAGCAGTTACCTTTGGTTGCCAAGCTCTATCAAGACATTTCAAGATCTTGATGTTTAGCTCTTCTTTGTCAAACGTCTTGTCTAGGCTCATAAGGTGATTTATGATGTGTGTAAACCTTTTCTGCACTTCAGCTATGGTTTCACCTTTAAGCATTCTAAACATCTCATACTCTTGGATGAGAGCATGCTTTCTAGCTCTTTTCACCTCATTTGTTCCTTCATGAGTGACTTCCAAAGTATCCCACATTTCCTTTGATGACTTGCATTGTGAGACCCTGAAAAACTCATCAGAATTTAAAGCAGAGGTTATAATATTTTTGGCAATGCAATCAAATTTGGCCTTTTTACTTTCTGCATCAGTCCATTGAGACCATGGCTTCTCAATGACAGAACCATCTTTTTCAAACTTTGGGATAAAAGGACCATTTTCAATTGCATCCCAAATTCCTTTGTCAAGAGATTCCATAAATATTTTCATTCTAACTTTCCAAAACTAGTAATTCAAACCACAAAACAAGGGTGGTCTGTTTATTGAGGCACCTTCCCCAAAAGGTAGTCTATCAGCCATTTTGAAAGATTTTAGGATCAACTTGAATGACTTTCAAGAACCAAGCTCTAATACCAATTGTTAGAAAAGATGGCTTCAAACTAGAGAGGGGTGAATTGTTTAAAGGGGTTTTCGCAAACTTTTCAAAGCTAGAATGAACTTATTTCAGAAATCAAATGATTAAGCAATTCAGTTAGCCAAAACAGCAAGCAAAACTGAAACACTAGAAAAAACAATCGGTTGTTTATACCAGCAAACAACAAACAAGCTGAAATTAAAGAGTTAGGGATAGAAAGATTGTACACAGCTGTTTATACTGGTTCACTCCAATCCAAAGCTACATCCAGTCTTCTCTGAAACCCTGAGGAAATCCACTAAGCAACCACACATTGATCACTTACAACAACAACCAAGAGAATGAAACACACTCTACTTGGCCAACACTAAGATTGTTGATCTTGAACACCTCAAGAGCACACAGCCAATCTCAGCAACACATACAAACAGAATTGTTCAGCAGTTTACACAGATTACACTTGTTACAGATGAATATCTGAAATCAATACAAGAGAATCCTATACAGCACTTTGATCAATCTCTCAGCTCTTTTGCAATCTCAGAAATCTTTGAAAAACTCTTAGATGATTCACTTTGTTTCAAGATACTTAATCCTTAAAAATAGTTTTTCTGAATATATTCAAAGATATGGTTTGTTATCAAATCTTAACAAACTCTTAATTGCATTTAAAACTGATTGGTCAAAGCATTTAAAGACTGGAGCATATTCAGTTAAAGCATTTAAAGCTCAGTCAAAGAAAACTGTTTTTCTGTTATAGTTTTAAAACAAACAATCGATTGTTTCTTCGAATCAATCGGTTGTTTTGTTACTTAACAAAATCCACCATTCAAAAATAGTTTTCAAACTTTCTCAAAACACCTAAGTGTAAACAATCGGTTGTTTCGACAAAACAATCGGTTGTTTCAACTTAGTTTAAAAAACATTTTGCTTTGATAAAATTGAGATGCTAATTGCTTTGAGATTTAATCTAAGTGTTGATTACAACATAGAACTACCCCAGAACAAGACTAAAACAGCACAGCAGCATCAAGCACAGCAGAGGCTTCATCATCCTTCAAAGGGTTTGGATTCTTCAAAACATTGAACACCACTTGGTTCAACATTTCCCTCTGTGTTGTCAACAACTTGGAGGGTTTTTGTAAATAGGATCCCAACTAGGGAGGGGTTGAGTAAAAGAGGTGTTCAGATGAGTTCATTAGCTTGTGTACTATGTGAAGTCAAGGAGGAATCCAGTCAGCATTTGTTCCTTGAGTGCAAATATGCACAACAAGTGTGGGCCTTATGCCTTGAATGGTTAGGTATCACGTTAGTCCAACACAACGACCTTAAGGACCACTTTGTGAGTTCCACTTAGCTCAAGCCAGTAGCAAGCAAAATTTGGTCTTGAAAGGAATTTGGGCTGCTATCATGAGGTGTATTTGGGACCAGAGAAATGCAATTTTTTTTAAACAGGAAGTAGTTGATGCTGAAGAAATTCTGCAGATGGCACAGCTTAAGTCGTGGTTGTGGATGAAGCATAGAGTTGTTTTCACTCCTACTCGTTTGCGGATTGGTTACTTAACCCATTTTTCTGCATAAAAAGCATAAAGTAGTGGGGCAATACTCTGGAGGTTGCGGGAGGTATGGGAATCTGTAAAAGGAGAGAAGGCAATTGAGAGTGGGGTAGTAGGAAAGATCGTAGAGGCTTGAGGTAAAGTGGAGAGGCATCTTGTACCATGCAGAAGGAGGTAAACAGACCCTGGAACTGCTAGATAGTCACCGAGTTGCTGGTTTGAGTCTCGGTGGAGGCTAATGTGGAGGGTTTTCGGGATGTGGTTGGTTCACATAAAATGCATTTAGAAGAAGTGTTTGTGTATGGTGGTTTGGTGTTGATGGTGTGCACAACATGGATCCTCCCAGCATAGGGGTTACCATGTCAACTACAATCTTGGAGATTGGCAAGGAAAGAGCTGGTGGTGCACGGGAAGAAGTTTAAGGAGCAGTGTACAACTTCACTGAGTCACCCAGGGGTCCTGGTTTGTGTCTTTAAGTAGGGTCTAAAGCAGTACTAGTAGAAGCTTCTTGTCTCAACGGTGATGAGGGAGCTGACTGAATGGAAGGACTGAGAGTTTATAATAAGCAGGGATAATCCTGGTGACCGGTCAGAGATGCTGCAGAAACATAGGTAGAGGTAGAGGTGCTGCTAGCCAAATTAGTTGTGAGGTTCTGCATAAACAAATGAAGGAAGGCTCTAAATATGGGCTAATTTGGTGGTGGAAGGAAACCTGGTGTTGGGTTTGGTGTGAGTGCAGGGTGTTGGTGTGCCACAGGAGTAGTGGTTTTAAGTAATGGAAGGTGTTGTGGTGAGGTGAATGAATAACATTTTGTTTAAGACACTAGTAGCAGCAACAACATAGTGAGGACAATTGGGGAAGTAGTTCGGAACGCTGGTGTGTAGAGGATAGGTGTGTGTGTGGGATTCAGTCTTAAATTTTCATGCAACTTGGGTACTTAATTGATACACCTTTTGGAGTCAAGGTTTTGGGGTCTTTGTTATCTAGTAGCTGCAGTTGTGGTAGTTTCGGTCTTTTCACTTCTGATGCATAAGCTGAATGATCCTGCAGGTTTGAAAGTGAAGTTTTGCTACTGTAAGGACAAGGTAGAGAGCTTAAGGCTCAGTTTTACCATAACACACAATGATGGCTCTGGTAAGGGACTGACTTGGAAGATTTGTGGTCTGATGTTAGGTAAGTTAATTGTTGTACAATTTGCTGCATAATTTGCTATCTGGTTTGGTTGTTACCACAATTTTTTAAGTTTTCTGTGATGTTGGTGCACTCTTTGGATGTTGTTCCAAGTGGCTCTAGTTACATGCTTTGCTCCTCTAGCAAGCCTGCAGTTATAAGCCATAAGGAGGAGTAATCATGTGGTTTTGTATACGGGTTTGGATACCCCTGAAGTATCCCTCTTAATTAAATTTATTCATTGTTGATAAAAAAAAAAAAAACTAGGTGAAACATGTCGTGTTTAACTTTTTATATATGTGTACTAGAATAGATATATGTATAATAAGTTAAACTTCATTTATTTTAAAATGATGTTCTTGAACTTGATATTGTTCAAGTGGTGGAGTATTTAGCTTGAGTGAGAGCATGTAGTATGAGTAAGAGAAAGGTCGATGTAACTCTATCTCCACTATAGGTTTCTCTCAAACGATGTGATAGTCACTTAAGAAAAGTTAGAGTGGTGTGCATGTGTTCTAAAAGATTTGGGAATCATGCAAATAGTCAGGACGCTCAAGTGATGATATAGTTACTCAACCACTAACGGAACGGTGACTAAAGCTCTAGAACTTGTTGGAAGAATTCCAACATTCGTGTATTACTTAAGTGTTGTGAGGACACTCGAGTTATATAGGTGCTCAAGCATGGAGTTGAGCCTTTAAGCAAGAAGACATATTTTAATTTTTCTCTTAGGAGGTACCTTGTTCAATCGACATGAGATCCGAGAATGATCATTTTTAGGTATAGGAAATAAGGTAGTTTTATTGATGATCTAATCATGCAGATTAAAATACTAAGTGAAGATAAGGTGAATGGGGTTTACATCTAGCTTGTTAGCATATACTTATACCACCCTAACATATGAAATTGAGATCGATGTTTACCAATCATGTTTTTGATATGGCAAGTATTAGTCTCTAGTGGATGTGTAAGTCTTCTACAATGTATCATGTGATGAATACATTTTGCATTGATATATGACTAAAGATTTTGACATCTTTTTGACAATGTTTTAATTGATACTTTTCATTGGGAATGTTGTTGAGGTATATCTTCATCTTGTTGACAATGAACATCTTGTTTTTCAATGTAAGTTGTTGATTTTCTAACATGAGATGTGATATATATATATATATATAAGTGCATTATATATCATGTTTTGAAGGTTTAAAATTAAATTAACTCACATTTACATGTTGTATTTGTACAGACGATAGAGCCTAGATAGTACCTAGAACTAACTATAACAATTGTCTTTGATCTCTCAGTCGCTCCTCCTTCTCCTTCCTTCTCATACTCGTTCTCTAGTAATCGGTCGGGAATAAACCTTCTAAAGATTCTCTGACGATCAAGTAGTGGGTTATCTTGTTCATGGGCCTAATCTAACTTGTATCTTGTATTAGCTGATTTATCTCATAGTTCCGGATTTATAGGGATGTTACCCGGATTTGTAGGATGTTACCATATTCATCATATATCTTTCATTTGATATTTAATGTAACTAATTCATCTAGTCGGTCGGTTACCGATGCCGAATGGCGTGGTTCGTTTGACTCCAACCGATACATATGATATTATGAACTGTTGTGAATGTATGTGGTACATAAGTAGATTACTTACAAGTTGTAGCAAAAGAACTAACTCAAGATACTAGTGGAATATTATGATTATATAACTTTTTGAGAACTAAATGTCCTACGATGATGTAATATAAAGAATATACAAATAGTAGTGTTATGTTATGTTTGTTTAATATTATGATCTTACCCACTAATATATGTTAATTAAATGAGATGCCACTCTTATGAAAATAATCAAAATCATTAAAATCTATACATTATATTTTAATCAATATTAAGACATGTTATAAAGTCTTGAAAATAAACTAAAATATACTTTAACATTAACACCTATATTATAGAATTGAATAAAGATGGTAATTGAATGGTGTTCGTTTGGTAAAAAAATTTACCTTTTTATTGATCAACAATAAAAAAACAAATAAATGTTACCGACCTTAAGGAGTGATCTAATTCTTATGCAGAACAAAGAAACATATACTCCTACTCCTCTCTCCAAACACAATGAACCTCAAAAATACCTCCAACTACATACCCTAACTAACATTATGGTAAAATTCCTTACTAGTAATTACTTACTTAATCTAACCAGAAAGTTTGGTAAAATTGTTGGCAAGAAGAAAAATATTTGTCATGAACACCAAATTGCATAAAAATATAAAAAATAATAATAAATAACACCGACAAGTAAGATGATAAAATAGAGACCTATGTAGAAAATGAATTGAGATTGAATTGCAATTTTTTTTTTAAGTTCACAACAAAAGTGGGACCCACCTGGATTTGACCAACCCAAACCAAATCTTGGAAAGAACTTTAGAACTGTTTCATTTTTGTTGGATAGCTGCACCAAACAAATATACTCAGTATCTTATGGATACAACCTTTTTTATTATTATTTCATGTGCTTTTTATCAAATTTAAGATTAAGAAAAGCATGCAGTAACTACTATTAAACTCACTTCAAAATTTATATTTCAATTCTTTTTAATTATTAGGTTTAAATTTAATCTTTATCATTAATATATACTATTTTAATTTATATTACAGGTAAATAATTAAAACATTAAAAATAATCATTGAATAAAAATTAATTCTATAGATAAAAAATAATTAATTATTATATTGACTAAATTAGATATTATTTTAGATACAAAAATTTTGTTGGTATGATTTTTATTAATAATAAAATATTATAAATTAGTCTGTAAATTTTTATCTAATTGGTTATTAGTGTTGGTGATTAAAATATTGATAACTAATTAAATATCAGTTTATAAATTAATTTATAATTTTTATTAATAATAAAATTATTTTATATATTATTATTTTTTTAATTTTTAAAATAGTACTTAATTTAGTTAATATAGTAATTAATTATTTTTTATTTAATGTTTTTTTTAATGAAATAAGTTTTTAAAAAAATATTCCTGTGACAAAATTAAATTATAAAGAAAAATCTAATATATTGATACATTCATTCAAGGGATAGGATATAGAAATTCTGGGATAATTTTAAATTTTGAAACGTTTAATGTAAAACTAAACAGCAAATAAAATACTTATAATCGAATTTTCTAAAATAACTCAATAACATATTAATATATATATATATATATATATATATATATATATGTGTGTGTGTGTGTGTGAGAATTTATGTCAATCATTTTATGAATACGAATTTAGGATATACATAATTATAATATGTGTAAATGATTGATGTGAAACAACACTACTTTTAGTAAGTACTATTTTTAGTAAGATGATATAATATAAGTACTGAGTTAGTTAGGGCATACTTATAAGATTCCAAACTTTTACTCCTCAATATAATTATATAAATAAAAATATAAAGTTGATGATAACGTGTATTAATAACGAAAATATACACTACTATCAGAAAATTAATTTATAAAATAATAAAATTAATTTAAAAATTAATATTTTTTATTTTCTAAATTAATATTTAATTTAATTATTATAATAACTAATTATTTTTATTTTTAAAATTAATTTTTATTCAATGATTTTCTACAAGTATTTGTATATTTTTAAATTCAGGTTAATAAAATTTACTCCAATTAGAGTCAAAATGGTTAAATTAGATCAAGCTAAGTAGGATTTATTGCAAAATATTATATCTATATAAAGTGTTTTTAAAAGTCTTTTAATTATTTACAATATTTTTACGATTTTTTTTGAAAGGGAAACAAATAATATTTCAGGTATAGAGACATCAAGGCACGTGAGTTGTCTCATTTAGAAACTTTTAAATAAAATATGTTCTGAATTTGAATATATTATATGTAGAAATATGCAAATATTTAAATACTTATATAATACTCGTAGATTATTTATATTTTATGTTTTTGAGATGAAAAATATGCGACATAAGAAAATAAAAGTTATCTTCAATTATTTTTTAATGAAAATAGTTCTCATAAATCTATTTTAATTGAAATAAATATAATATTAATTTCACATGTTTGATGACAATACTATTTTTTACATTAAATAATTATATTATACTCCATCGAGATTATACACATCGTAATCATAGATTGATTTGCATCTTTCTAATCCATGACCTAATATTTTATGTTCATCTATTAAAAAAATAAATACTGGTCAAATGGTTCGTTCATCTAACTAGGATCTCAAAGTACACAAAAACATATAAATAAATTTAACACATTTAAATATATTACGTGATTCGTGTTCGGTTTTCAATACATTCTTAATGAAGAAAAACACCACCAATAACATATCCTCTTCTCCGATAACTTTTTTTTTTTACAATATTTTTAAATAATGGGTTAAATATGTTTTTCATCTCTCTACTTTCACACGAAATTGATTTTCATCCATAGTTCAAATTTTAGATCTCTTAGATACTTGTAGTAAGGAAACTATTAAAATAAGCCATTGTCAATTTTATTTTTTTTACGATCCAAATGGATTTCAAGTGTGGATTAGGATGTTAAAATACTTTATTCTGACTCATCGTTGACTTGGATGATATAATATTATAATGCAATTCACGTTAAAAATTTGTTTATTACGTAAAAAGAATGTTGGTACTTATTTTTATAGTTTCCTTACTATAAGTATTCAGGAGGTCTAAAGTTCGTACTAGGAACAAAATTCAATTTCATGTTATAGTTATGAACGAAAAACATATTTAACCCATAAATTATATATATATATATATATGATTTTTTTATACATGTATATACTATTGTTTTTATATATAATAAATATTAGCAAGTAAAGGGTTTTATAAATATATAATTTTTTTTAACAATTTAAAATAAAAAGATGCCATTTTGTATGGACAAAGTTGTCAAAATTATATTAATTTTACATTATTCTTGATGAATGAACGGTTGTTTAAATTGGTTGCATGAATTGTTCCTAAATTGGTTTTGATAAAGGAGAAGAGTTAAAGGTAGGTACTCAATTTTGTCACTTCTCTTAAGTTACACTCTAGCTTGAGTTAAAAGCACTTGATTTAGAAGAAAAAAATGAATGAACTTTTCTATAAATTAAAATTAATTTATAAATTTTTTTTAATATATGTAAAAATTGATTTAATTTATGAAAATATTGATTTGTCTTATAATTTTTGTAAAAAAAATAAATTAGACCGATAATACACTAAATCATTAAAATTTTAACTTGAAAAAAAAAAAGAAAAAAAAAGTTAAACCCTACTCTACCTTAATTTGAAACCAATTGATTTGACCACACAAACTCATTGGAGACTATGAAAAGAAGAAATGATTTTACATTTTAATAATTTGTGAAAATTTGTGAAAATTCTCCATCCAAGGAATGAGTGTTTATATATGTGGGAAGACCAATTCATTAGAATAGGTCAAGATTTACCACATTGATTGCTAGGGTTTGGTTAAATTATTAGCATTGGGAAGGCCATAAGGTTTGTTGATATATGTCACATGTGTGACCACAAAGACCTAAAGTCCTATCTTTCCAACCTGTCCACTTGACAAAGAAGATAAGAAAGTCTCCAATGAAGCACAATAGGACAAAAACATGTACCACATTTTCACTAACATTGGGGGAAGCTTAGACACCCTTCATCATTGAGCACCATGCCCCTACACAAACTTGCTTCTCATTGGTCATGCCAATATCCCTCCACATGAACATTTCAACTTTGTGACTTTTTTCAAATGGAATGCCATAGGCTCTTGTCTAGATCATTGGTTAGCTTGTTGGACAAGAACTACAAGGGTGTACCACAAATTGAAAGCAACATGTACCCTAATTGGGGTGTTGCCCTCATGTGAAGTGAAATGCCACATCATTCTATATCTTCCCACAAATTCTAGTGTGTTTATATTACATCAAATGGAAGCACCACCAATCAAACTTGTTTTCCACACCCTTACTTTGTCATCAATATTAACTTTTTTCAAGCAATCTTTCTTTGCTTTAAGGTGCCATGTCTCATAAAACTATGAAAGGTAGCTTCAAGAGGACTTTTGGGTCATCAAAATCATTTACAAGAAAGCTAAAATTTAATATTTTCAAGAGAGGTGGGTAACAATTTTAATACTTTATCTTATGATTATAGGAAGTTATAGGAAGTTCTAAGTGAAAATCTAGATAGATTAAATATATTTTTTATATAAAAATTAGACACTCTTCAAGTATTTCTATGTTCTTTTATTTTATTAATTCTTTACCGATAAAAAAAAAAAAATAACTTTCAATATTTTTAACTAATAGATATTGAGTTTTTATTTGACATATAATTAATCACCTTCTCATTTTATTGATCATGTATAAAATAATTTTTTTAACTACAATTTTATAGTTCCATAAAAAAAATGATGTATTCAATATGTATGACATGTTGTACATAAATAACATTATTTTCTTTTATGTGAATATATGAAAGTTGTCTCTCATATATAATAGGTGGTGACAAAGCTATTATAGTTATAGAGATGTTAAGTATCATATGGATAATTGTATTCCATTAGGTATGATGAATAATATTTTTTTTTATATCTTTAGAGAAAAAAAAATAACTAGTTATTATATTAAATAAATTAGACACTATTTTAAAGACTACATTGATTATTGGGATCTAAATTGATTTCTATTATTAATTAATAATTTTTAAATAGATATATAATTAACTATAAAAGTTTTAGCTACCAACTAATTAGATTCAAAAGTTGGTTATAAGGACCTGATAAGATAGTTGTTGAATTCTTTTGATATGACCTACCATTCCTTTTCATTCTTAAGAATTGGTTTGATGGTTTGTAGAGTCCGATTGTAGGTCAGATGTTGAGCGGGTTGGCCTTGGCCACTTTTTGTATAAGGGTTTGGATATTCTTGAAGTGTCTTATTTTATTTTTATTTATTTATTGTTGATTAAAAAATATTCGAAAGTTGGTAACTAAAATTTGGTAACTAATTATATATCAATTTAGACACTATTTATTAATAATAAAAACTATTTTAAATATCAATAATTTTTAAATCTCTAAAATAATATCTAATTTAATTAATATAATGACTAATTATTTTTATCTCAACAATTAGTCTATATATAATATAATAATTTTCTTATAGTCTTTATATACCTTGATATAGTAACATCTACCTGAGATGGATTGATTAATATTAAATGTCATTATATTATAAAAACAAATTCCGAATTTTTATTAATAAAATTAAGTACTATTTTACAAAATAATTTAAAGTTCTTTTCTTCTCTTTTGTATCACTAGAGATATAGAACATTTTTAACCTACCTATTACTACGTTAATCCACTATTGTAGGACAAAGTTGAATATTTGGTCTAGTAATAATGTTGGACAAATATTAGTTTGTAAAAAAAAGTACATATGATTTTGTTGGACAAATTAATGTGTATTTGATAGAGACGAATATTTTAAATTATTGGACATAACTTTTTAAAAAACACATAGGTTTTTAAGGGGTCTGGGGTCTATTTTAGTTGAAGAGATATGTCTGCATTCAAGGTTCATAAAATTTGTGTCTCTATTTAATTATTTAAATGAACAAACATTCCTACATGACTCTTAATATAGGGTTTGTGTTTATTTATTTGGAAAGAAGAAACATTGAACATTTTCAAACAAAAGAGAGATATTAATGGCCTCAACTAAATATTATTATTTTTTTATATACATGGCCTCAACTAAAAATACTTTTATATTAATGCCCTCAACTAAATATTAAAACCATTTTTAGATTAATGATAATGCACTTTCGAAAGAGATTTAAATTAAAAAATAAATGAAATATTTTTAATAGATATAATATGTATATATATAAATAGTTAGTATCTATTCCAATAGAAATATCTAAATATTTTATTTATATAAAACTCCTATTTCATAAGAATTTTGGATTTTGGAAGAAGAAAAATAAAATGTATTAATACTACTAGAATAAAGGGTTTCTACAAGATGTGAGTTGATTTTAAGATTGTACATTTTATTGGTTGCTCTTGGTTTGTGATTTTTTATTTTTAGCAATTTAAGGTGAGAACTCTAAGAAGATTTTCAATGAACACGAACTTAACCAAGTGGTTAAGTAAGTGTGAATGTGTACTTCATAACGACAAAAAGAAAAACACAAGTATATGGTGTGGATGATGCAAAAACCGCAGAAACTAACATAAACAAAGGTGAAGATAACAGAATATGGACCGAAAATAAAATATATAAGAAGATGAAGATGGTATGATAGTTGGAGCAAAGAGGAATAAAAGAAAAAATATGAAGAGATAAAAAGAGCTTATGGAGAAAGGATGATGTCACGCCACTTGGAGCATAGAGACTCCAAGATGAGTGATGCAAGAGCCACCACTTGAGATATTACCTACTCAAGATAATACCCAAATAACTAGAGTAGCCACTTGAGATATTACCCACCCAAGATAAGACCCAACATGAGCTCACAAGTCTCACAAAATCACTCCTATAGAGTTTCTTTACTATTCAAATTCAAGTTGTCAATACATGAGGCAAGACACCCTGTTTATAGGAATGGGTGCCTTGGTGGGCAAGATGGTGAAGGGTAAAATGGACAAAGGGAGGGGATCGCCATAGGGTGTTGACTAAGTCAAAATCACCCCTTTTGGCACATCTTCTAGAAGGTAGGTTAAAAACCCTAATTCTAGGTGCCTTGTCTTGAAAAAGTGGGCTTGGTACAAACCCATTTCGCTAAGTATACTCCCTTTTATGCTATGTGAACCTACTCTAGCCTATTTTGTTATTTGGACCCCCAAAGCGAGCCAAATTTATTTACAAACATGTTTTTGTCTTTTAAGAAGACTAGAAGAAATAACATTTGATGTTCTGGTCTTTGTCCAGTTCTTCTTCTACTGAGGTCCGTCTGATATTTGGTGGGGCATTGACTTGATTGCTAAGATGACTGCTCACAGTGTGAATTATCTGTTGAGTCCTTGGTCATCTTCTTGGCTACTTGGATTGTATCACTACATGTAAAATTACTATAGATATCAATAAAAAATAAAATTTGGTTTCTCTAAGGATATATCACTTAAGCAATGGGTTATTATTTAAGTGGTGAATAATTATCGCATGTACCACCCAAGTTTTAACATGTACATTCAAGAAAAAAAATATCTCACTTACGATGTGATTTGATGCTTGAACGAGAGAGATGCTAAAGAAATTCTCTCACTCGTGAGATACTCAATGCTCAAGTAATAAAATGGTTGTTCGAGCATTGAGATATGACACTAGTGCATGGTATTCATGAAACAATTGTGGTTTTCTCTCTCAAGTTTTGATGTGACACTTGACCAATAAAAGACGATAATATTCGTTTAGATGACGAGAGGGTACTTGAGCGAGAGAAAAAGAGGTTGCATCAATTATCTCTCTTTTGGAGTTAGTGTCGCTAAAGGTACACGAGGTCTCTCAAAAGTTAAAAAAAAAAATCCTCTTTTTGAGGGAGCAACTTCACTCAAGCAACAAGATCGTTTGATCCCTCAAGTGAAGTATATTTGAGGGTGTAATGGTTAATTATTTAAAGGAACCTTGTTTGTGCATGTGTTATGTGTATGTGTGTATTACACATGGATAACAATGGATGTATACATTTTTATTGACTAATATAATATGTTTTATGAGGGATTACGCGTTATGAGGCAACTAATGTAGTATGCCACTTTGGAAAAAGTAGAAAAACAAAACAGAAATCTTTTGTATTAATTGTTTTTACTAATCATGTATAAAGTACACATACTACATTGTTTATAGTCTTAACCAATGTAATATGACACTTTCTACATCGGTTGTGTACATCAATTATAGAAACAACTGATGTAGAATGTATTGCGTTTACAAAAATAAATCTAGTTTGTTTATTTTTGTTTCAACCACATCTAATTACAATAAATTTATCATAAAATTTCATAGCCAAATAGTGTAACTAAATTCCTATATAGTGGACCTTATTTTAATGACTTTCTACATAGTTTTAAAGATCAACCAATGTAGAAAGAAGATATTACATTTTTTTTCCTCTACAATTGATGTATTTCTACATTGGTTCAAAGTTCAATTATTATTGTAGTAAGCATGTTCATTATTTACAAAATTGCCTCCAAGTTACTTTTCACATAAGTTTCTCTTAAATCGATTGTATGTGGAGAATGTAAAATCCTTTTTTTACACTATTAAAAACTCATAATATTTCATAATAGTTTTCTATTACTTTCGTGAAGATTGTCATTTACCTATATCTCTAATTACTCATATGTAAAGACATGATTGTCATAGTTATAAACAACACAAGAGAAAAGAAAGGGTAAACTAACAAAACTAAAAAAAATACTTCAAAATAACTAATTTAATACATATACTCAATCACAATAATTACCTATCAAAGAAATCACAACTATCAATTAAATGTATCAGAAAATGACTTTTAAATGATTGTCTATATCTTTAGTATTTTTTCTAGATAAAATCTGAGAAATGAAAAATAAATCAATTATTTTTTTTTAAAAACATTGTTACTAAATACAAAATATAATAATAAGAAAAATAATTAAAATAATAATAATATTTTATAAAAAAATAATTAATTATTAACAAAACAGAGAGAATGAGAGAGAAAGGAATTTTGAACAAGGGAATGTAACTAACTCTAATTTTAGTGTGTCACTCCAATAAAAAGATAAAGGAGAGTACAATTAAGCTTTTTTTTTATATTAATCTTAATAAACTTCTTGATTATTTATTTTGAATTATACATTATTTTACTTTCTTTATTTTATTACATATATTATTTAATTTGATTTTTGTTAGGTACTAGTCCTGTTTATTTATTTATATTTATATTTATATTTATATAATTTAATTTATCTTTAATTATATTATTTATTTATTTATAATTATGTCATTTAATCTTCACTTATATTTTTTTATCAGCAATAAAGAATCAATAAATATGAACCACTTCAGGAGTAGTCTAATCCTTATACAAATATTGCACTTTATCCTCTCCCTAACTGCCAAAAAACACCTCCAACGGCCGAAAGAGCAATCCTACTGACAGAACCTCAAACCCTAACAAAAGTAATAACTCGCAAGGTACAACATCAAGAAACCAACCTCATACAAAACAAAGGGTTCAGACACCAGTCAAAGTAAGAGAACAAAACAACACGTTACTTAGAAGAAATCAAAAACCAAACTTTTACTTGAACCAGTGGGAACAATTCTGACTCATCAGTCACACCCCTTTTAGTCTTATTTATTTATTTATTTATTTATATTTATGTCATTTAATTTATCTCTAGTTACGTATTAATCCTTTTTATTCAATTTATGATTTTGTTGTTTAATATATCTCTAGTTATGCATTGATCATCTTTATTCAATCGTATTGATCATCTCTATTATGTATATATATTTTATTCTATTTGCCAAATATACTAACTCAAATTAATTATTTAAAGTTGTTGCTTTAATTCTTATTTTATTTTATAGTATCATAAACATAATATATATATATATATATATAAACTAATAATAAAAATAAAGTAAAAATAAATATGTTTTATTTAATGAGCTTGGATAAAAAAAAAAGTTACTTATATGCTCTATTATTATTTATACTTTTTGTATCTGTTTGAATGAAGTGTATAGATTATTGGGTAAGACAAATATGATGTATCTTAGTAGTTATCATGTTATGTGATTCTTGAAAGTGACAAAGAGTATGTCAATTGAGAAAGAGTCATAAAATTTGTTGCATTAAGTTAAAATCATTTTAATGTATATGAGTCTTTGTATTTGGGAAGTCACAGTTTGGTACATTGCGGGATGAAAGGTAGTGACCATGATGGGGGGTAATGAAATATTTACCAAGAGGTGAATATCTGAATAGTTCTGAATAGCATCCTGGACTAGGATATTCATAAACCAAACTTAGGACTCTGATTCTTGCTTAACATCGTCAAAGTTAGGTATTGCGTATATATCTCTTTTGAGTGTTGGTAAATGATAGATATTCTCGAGAAAAAAATTATAATTGTACCAATGTCTTAATGAAAAATATTCAACTACCTAATCACTTTACAAGTAACTTGATATTCATAGTGGATCATCATAAGTGGAATATAGATCCATATGTTTGATAAAGTGAGATTATGGTTGGAGGTTAAGTCATAAGCTGCATTATTTGTATTGTATATTAAGTTTATTAAAATTTATATTTAAGGCTCACAAAGACCTCATTTCTTTCCATGTTTTTATTTCATATGTATATGTCATACGAGTAGAAGTATAACCTACTTAATAAAAGTTGTTCAAGAAAATATTGGCAGATCCTCTCTAGAATGTTGAATCATAGAGAACTTAGTTTTAATATCTTTAGGATATATAAAATATATACATAACTCTCTATTATGATGTAGAACTCTTATTATTATGTAAAACTTATATGTTTTTGTAATATATTATGAATAATTATAAAGATGTAAAATATTGTCATACAATTATATCTACAAGGTTATATTATGATTAATGTTCGTTCTAAGAAAATTTTATTAGAAAAAAATGTAACTCCCATTTTCTAATTAAATAATAATTATTTATATAATAGTTTATGTGTTACACATTTTATCGAATATCAATGACTATTTCCTTCTAACTAGATGGTAGAAAACATTCATCAACTTTTACCATTTGATGATTTTCCTCAAAAATAACTTTTGTATATAATTTAATATAGGATATTCGTTTCCTTATTAACATTTCCTTTCCATAGCTTCATAGTGAAGAAACACACTAAGACATTAATTATAATGCCCATTGATTAAAGCTTAAATATTTTATAAGAGTAATGAACCATTTGTGTAATTTGTTATCTTTTAAAATTTTATCTATAAAAATAAACTAAAAAAATGTTTCAAGTAACTTATATTTTAAAATTTATTCAAACAAGTTATCAATAAAAAAAATAGTCTTTAATTTCCATCATGGTCTATAATCTTTAATTGCATTATGATCTCATCTTTATAATCTTTATCAAAATATTTTTTATCTTTCATTTCAATTTTATGAAATGCAATCTATAATAAAACATCAAGCAAGCAGAAACATGAATATGACTTAGAACAACTTCTTTGTTCATATAAATATGGCCCCTACAACATCGTTGGACAAGTTGAAATCTCTGCTATAAGAACTTGGGTTCATCATGATGAATCATCATCATTCATTCACTATCGATAAACCAACGTAAACCACAGTCTATTCATGGAACTAATCATGACAATTACTAATTCATATTTTATATATATAGTTTTCTTTTTTGAAAAAAAAAAGAGTGTGATTTAGTTTTCAACATTGTTTGTAATCTTAACTTTAGTTTAGTTTATGGTTTTTTAAATGGATGAATTTAGTTCTTAAATTTTATTCACATTTTGTAGTTGATAGATTTTCTTTTTTTTTTGCTTTTTTTAGTTGAGTTGGTTGAATTTATATAAGATTTTACTTAAATGTGTTTTAAATTTTCAAATTCAAAATGTATATTTATATCTTCAAATATAAATTTTCTTTTTCATCATAGTTAAAAGAATGGTTTGATGCATTTGTAAAACACCGTCATTATATTTAACAAATTATTCTTTCACCTCACTACCTTCTCTCTCCATCTTCATATTAATTGTGAAAAATAGGTTTTAATCTTTTTAAAAAAATTAAATAATCCTATGGAGTAAATTTATTCTACCGTGCGATCATAATTTTTTTTTTTTTAGTTTTGTACTCCACTTTTGCATCTTCATTTTCAACCAGTTCCAAATTTTATTCTCGTTTCTCTTCTAGATATATTGTTCCCAAACTTGCTTCAAATTTATGCATTGGTTGCAATTAATTACAACATTGTTGCGATTGATATTCATGCAAAAGATTTTTTTATTGAATAATATCTTCAAAGGACATTTGTTCTATTTTTTTAAGTGTTTTGCGAGCTTTAATTGCAAGATTTTGAGAGAATCTTCTTGCATAAGATAGAATTTATTTCAATTCTTGCTTCCTCAAAATGTAATCCAATCACCAAATCAATATCTTCTTTTTTCCATAATATAGCATTTAGCATTTATCAATAGGCACTTTAGGAAGATCGTCCAGCAGATACTTTCATTAAATCGTTTGGTCAAATCGTCCCCTCAATAAAATACTGAATCGTTTGTCACGTGAAATATTGGATTGTATGCTACGTCTAAAAAACATGGAATTAGCATAAATAACAATTAAGACCAAAATCAATCCAATTACTTTTAAATTGAGTAAAATTATGTTCATCGATGTTTAACCCTTTCAAATTAATACAATTTTTTTCTTGTTTTTTTTAGAGTGGGTTTGATTCTCTCTCTTTTATATATTCATTTTATATAAATAAAACTATGATACCAAGTTTATTTTTTAACAAAAAAGAAAAATCAGTAATATTTTAGGTTAATTTTTATTTTTTATAAAAAAACTAAATTTTGATTTATTAATTTTTTTCAACCAGTTTTCTATCTAGATTGATCTAAATTTGAGATTTTTTTTATGAATATTTTCCCTTCTAAATCATTGGTTACTTACTATACTCTAACAAATATATTTTATGAATAGTAATAAAAAAATCTCTATTTATGACACCTTTGACCACAATTAATTCCAAGTAACAAACGTACTCTTACTCGTTTTCAAAACGGTTCCGTTTTATATGTATTTTTTCTTCTTCTTTAAATACAGTGTCGTTTCCCATTGTTGTGTTGAAAAATAAATTCCATAACCACTCTCTCTCTCTCACTGTCTCCCCCTCTTTCTATATCTTAACAAAACGCCAACACCATAACCAAAACGACACTCTCTCTCTCTCTCTCTCTCTATTACACTTCACAACTTCACACACAGAAAACTCCATCTCCTTCCTCCGTAATCCTGTAACTGTTTTCGACACTCTCAGATCTTCGCGCGGAGCCTTTTCCAGCTCGAATCGCGTTCTTCTGGTTTTCGCCAGAATGAGAGATTCAACGTAATCGATTACGATGCTACAGTAGCAGGAATAGTAGTTTTTTTTCGAAAGAAATGGACGATAGAGGAAGCTCATTCGTCGCTGTGAGGAGAATTCCTCAAGGAGAAACCTGCCATTCAAATTCTGGTAAATTTCCGAACAAAATAAAATAGAAGCACGAAAATGCTTCGTAGTTTCTCGTTTTTTTTGTTTTTTTTTTTCGTTAATTTCACTCTCTCTCTCTCTCTCTCTCTCTCTCTCTCTCTCTATATATATATATATATATATATATATACATATATAAAAGTTTTTTTCGTTGTTTACTCTAATAGGTTTAGTTTTTGTAGTTGTACTTTGTATTGTATCTCCTTTTTCCTTTTACTTTTCTCTCTCTCTCTCTCACACACACACACTCTTTTCTGCATAATACAATATATATAATATTATTAAATTATCATTAATTATAATTATCGAGTGTATGGACCGGATCGAGATCGAACCGTTTAGAATAGACCGAATCAAAACGCGAGTTGCGTGATGTTTGCTGCTATTCTTAATTGCATTGGTGGGATGCTGAGTTAATTTTGTTAAATTATTTTATTGATATTTTTTAATGTTTTGTTTTTCAGAAAAAGAAATTGTATAATTTTTTGCAGTTTGAATTATACAAAATTCAGATGTTAGTTTGTGAGGGTTGGTTGTTCCCGTAGATCTAGCGTTCGTGAAATTGGGCTTTGTTCGTATCGTATATTCGGAAATGCTATTCACGTGCTGTGTTTGAAGCTGGTAATTCATAATAAAGCAGCGCAGAGATCTCCTATGATTAAGCGCTGCTGCGTTGGCTCTTTTTCATTATTATTATTTTTAATGCGTGTTTCTTTGTTTGAGGGACGGTGTGGCATGTGGGTCCACATCCAGGTATAGCCTTAGTTTCTGGATTGACCCTATTGGGAACACAAACTACTTGTTAAATGTTATGGAGGCGTTTAGGATTGAGTAGAACTCAGTTATGATGAAATGCTTACTCGGCAATTATAGGAAAAGAAACTAAGAAATTAAAATGAATTAAGGTGCTTCTACAAGTTCACCAGCTTATTCATTAGTTCATTTATAGAAAAACTTTCATTTGGCTTCTCTGGATGATTGATTTTAATTTATAGAAAAAGTTTAATTCATTCCACCTTATTTTTCTTTTTTTCATTGGTGTTTGTTGAGAAGTTTATCCAAATTGAGCTTTTTGGTGTTATGGTAATCACTTATGTGTAAGTGGCTTCTACAATTGGGCAATGAATAGGATTAAACTGTTTTTAGGTTGTTTGATGTCTCGGTAAGTTGATCTTGAAGATCTTGTTGAAATAAGCTGACAGCAGTTTTATATATACACATCAGAAATTATTTTCAGAATCTTTGCAACACTTGTACAAGTAATTTTGTCATAAAATAAGCCTAAATAAGTTGTAGATAAAGCATTTTCGAGCTCCCCCTACAGATTGTCTGGCAGACTGTGTCTCTTTTGTCCGGCAGTTTGAAATTTATGTGCAGCCCATAAGGGACTGTAGTTTGGGGAAATGGAATGCTGTTGCACAATTTAGTATTATTTTACGTTTATGAGGATTTGATTACAATAAATTGTAAATTTGGCAAACTTTGAAGAAAAAAAATAGAATTTTGTCACTTTCTGTGTTGTTTGAAACACTTCTTGTTGGTACATTAACTTAGGATGAAATATGTAGCATAAGATAAATTTGGGTAGAATCTGCATTGATGGCAATTTTTTTTGTTGCAGCTGAGGTTGTGGCAGGGTCAGCAGCATGGCTTGGTCGAGGTCTGTCTTGTGTCTGTGTACAAAGAACAGATAGTGATGCTTCTAACTCTTTCGATTTGACCCTCGCCCAGGTAATTTTTTGTTATCAGTAAAGCAGCACTTAATTTCTTGTTCAAGTATCTCTGTTAGCAGTGTAAGGATACTACAATTGTTTTATAGAAAAAATAAACAAATACGTATATTCTATATTGTATGCAATATAAACAGTTTACGATTTAGATTTGTGCTGAATGATTAGTCTTACAAATAATAAACATAGTGTTAAATTGTATTTCTGGTTACGTGTTTTTTTTTTATTTGTTCGTTTGTTAATCATCCATATATTGTGTATGGTTCTGGAGTGCGAGGAAATCTAAATCTTGACTGCCAGTAGCTAATCAGTTGTTGTGTATAGTACTACCAAGAAACTCGAGCTCCCCTCAACCATATGAAATTTTTGGATCACTTTCTACTTCATTTTCTGTTAAATATTGTTGTTTATACATGGTGTTGAATTTCCAATTCTCAGGAGGAATGCTTACATAAACTACAGAGACGTATAGATGTTCCATATGATAGTTCTATTATTGAGCACCAGGTATCTTTTATATTATTACTTTTTATGTCTGTAAGCAACGTGGCAACCATTATGATTTACAACACTTCAATCTATGTACTCATAGAGCTGGCACTGGCTTATTGCTGTACGTGAAATCTTCAATGATCAATGTCTTAATAGTGTAATTTACATATTTAGGATGCCCTTAGGGCCTTGTGGAATGCTGCATTTCCTGAAGAAGAGCTTCATGGCTTGATATCTGAGCAGTGGAAGGAAATGGGCTGGCAAGGGAAAGATCCATCAACAGATTTTAGGTACTTATTGTTCTCGTGTTTTTTCACTGCCGAACTATTTCCAGCTAATATTGTTAATGATTTCTTCTATATATTTGACAGGGGTGGTGGCTTTATATCATTGGAAAATTTTCTTTACTTTGCCAGGAATTTCCCGGTACAATTTCTTTATGGGCTTTTCACTCTCATGATTTTGTAATGATAGATTACTTTTGTTGACCAAAATTAAGGTTTAGAATGGAAAGCATGATGAATGAGAGCGCATCTTAAGTTCGTAATAGCTAGAGAATTTTACATGGAAATTGTATTAGTGTTAGTGTATTTTTTTCAAGCGAATAGGCCGTTATTAGTTTCTAATATTGAAAGGGAGTTCTGTAGATATAAATTAATGTTATTGTTGGTTTTAATTTTTGAAGAATGTATTTCTCACTCTAACGATTTCAAATGAAGTGTGAATTGTGATGTAGGAAAAGGTCTTCTCAAAAATTTAGCAAAATATCTATGTAGGTCTGAAGAAAATTCGTGTGTTTGAACTTTATCCATGATAGAAGAATTGTGGCCATATTCATATATATTGTGTACGGTTTGGGTTTGCCATATATTGCATATTGTCTTGCTTTCTTTGAGAGAAAGGTCCAGTAAACATATTTGATCCTCTTTATTGCTTTAAGCCTTCCATAATCAACAGTGATATGTGGATACTTCAACCTCTTACTTCTTTTTACTCTCTTTTATCTTGTCATATCAATATACCTATCTCATTTTCTCCCTTTTTTGTCATTCTCTCTCAAGTTGTATACTAGCTTTTGGTTTCCACAAAACATTATTCTTCCATAATTTACTGTTGTACCTCAAAGTCATTTTGTACATTTTCCTGTGAGGCCCTCGTTACCCTGTTAGTTCGTCTTTGTAATTAATCTAATTAGTGTTGTTTTGGTCCCCGATAACTACTAAAATGTTTCTTAAATCTAATCACTTGTTTCCATTCATGTTCTTTATCTTATCTTTTATTTTTGTAGAAATCCTTCCAGGATCTTTTACGAAAGCAGGAAGGAGATCGGTCAGTGTGGGAATATCCATTTGCAGTTGCTGGTGTTAATATCACTTACATGCTGATACAATTGCTGGATCTTGAAGCGGGTTTGTTACTTCTGTTGTTCTAACTTCTTTGTTCGCTGTTATAACTTATTTGTTGTTCTGTGTTGTCACGTCTAAAATGAAGAGTTGGGTTATGTATGGTCAATTTCATTGAGCACCCATGATAAATCTACTTAATATTTAAGGTGCTCTTTCAATTTGTATGTTGACATTTTAGTTTTTCATAAATTCGTATAACAAAGGTCACCTGCTATCACTATCTGAATCATTGATGGTGCCACAGTGTGATACATTGAATCAGTACGTGGATCAGCAACATCTAATAATAGTATGCTTTGCCTTTACAGTCAAGCCACGCAATCTGGTTGGAGCAACTTTTCTAAAATTTCTTGCAGGTAGCCTAACTCTCCCTTCTCAATTTGTTATTTTAGTCTTCTTGAATTTGGATGAGGATCACGGAGAGTTGAAACTTTTGTTAAAAATGAAAAAGCACTTGTTTAAAATGGTATAGCTTTTACTTGTTAGCTTGCTGTTTGAGTAACTAAATTCATTCATGTTTGTCTGACAGAAAATGAGTCAGCTTTTGATCTTCTCTATTGCATAACTTTCAAGCTAATGGATCATCAATGGCTTTCTATGCGGGCCTCATACATGGATTTTAATGTACGTATTCTATAACCTCAGCTTGCTGTAGAAAAATTGTGGCACAAATAATATTTTTTTCAGTGTCCAATTTTGATAAGAACAGAAAATTAGTAAAGCTTGTCCATCTTTCAAAATAGTTTGAAAATTTTTATGCGAAGACGATATGGTCTGCTTGAGCACTTCATTGAGTAACTCGCATGATCCTTTATGAGTAAAATGTTATTTATGTTTTTACTAAAATTAATATTGATGTTTTGTCTTTTTTAAATTCTGACAGGCAGTGATGAAAGCAACACGACGTCAGCTAGAGAAAGAGATTCTGTTTGAAGACATATCACGGCTTGAAGATTTACCCTCTTACAAATTACTCTCCCGATAGTACGAGTCTCCTATTTTTGTATATTTTAATTTCCAATCCTGTTAATTCAGCAATTTTAACGACATTTGAGGTATACAACATGTAAAACTGATGTGATGTCAACAAGGTTTGAGATGCAGCAGTTAAGGTTTGAGTTTGCTTGGTATATTGGATATTTGTTATTTGAGGTTTCCCACTTTACCTATATATTTCCTTCCAGTATTAACGTCTAAATGCAGCTTCAGGTAATTCCCCTTCATTAATACACTGCATAGTTCCTTCACTCTCATACTTCTATTCATCACTCATTTCATTTCATAATTCTTCCCATTCCTATTAATGTCTACACTCTATACTTGTTTTAAATTCTCCCATAAATGTACAAACACCTTTTTATAAATTCTGATCATTTAAGTTACAAATTTATGAAAAAAGGTATCAATATCTCTTTATTTATCAATGTTCTACATCTATATAAATCATTTTATAAGTTTTGGTTAGTGTATCCATATTGTATCGTATCCTAAATATAAAAAGAATAGTCGTGTACCCGTGTCCTATTAAGTATACGAGTTTCATGGAATAAAAGCATTGGAACGTGTATATAATTAAATGTATTTTAATTAAATACTAACAAGGAACAGATCTTGTTTTAAAAAAGCAAATTGCCTGCTTTTTGCTGCCATCTCTTGTTGCTCTTGTTGTCTGCCACCCTTGTTTATATCATAGATAAATTCAAGAAAAAAGTGTTTTGGATTATTTAGAAGACACTTTTGAGTTATGTAATTGAAAAGGTACTTCCAGATTATGCGCACAATTTTCAAATGGTGCAATTTGAATGATTTTTCTTCATGCAACAAATCTGAATTTTATAAGTCATTTTTTCAATAAATCAAAATGTAAAGTAAAGATTTTCATATTTATGGGGGCTGTAGAAGGAAATTATGGGTTTGCAAAAATAAATTTCAAGACATGAATATACGATAAAGCACAAAGGTAGGTGTTTCGTCTTGCTTCCCTTACCAACTAAACAATGTGAATTACTTTCTGTACTCATACAATTTGAACAAGCACTCAATGGTCACGTGAAATGAAAATAAAAAAACCTTAAATGAGAGTAGATTGTGGATAGAATTTTCCTTTTTTAAAAAATCATTCGACTTGTTCTTGCTTTAGCTGTTTCACACAATTGGCCATTCATCAAATAAACATTGACAATGCTTTTTCTTTTTATATTGACAATAATGTAAAAGGATAATATATTTCTTCTCTTCTTAGTCTTTTCTTTTGTAACCACATGCTTGTAAAGGTGTACTGCCATATGAACAATTGATATACATTTTTCTTCTCTCAAACCTTCATTCTGCTTTTACTCCTTTACCCCTATACTTTCTTCTCTTTTACATGGTATACAGAGCTCTTCTTACTCATGTCTTCTTCTTCTTCGACTACCAATTTTGAAAATTTTTCTTGTGTTTCATCCTTCACACCTCTCATACTTTCTCTACTCCCATCTTGTTGAAATTGGATGATGATAACTTTCTTCTCTGACAACAACAAGTCACTGCCATTGTACATGGTCTCAATCTTTCACGATTCTTGGAGGATTCTTCATCACCTCCAGAATTTCTCACTACTGAAAATTCAGAATCGCCCACCCTTAACCCTCTCTTTCTTCAGCTTCACCAACAAGATCACCTTCTTGTTGTCTGGTTTCTTGCGGCCATGGCAACGCCAATCTTGACGAAAATGGTGGGTCTTCGCACAACGTATCAAATCTGGAACAAACTGCATATGCATTACACAACTCAATCTCGTGTCAAAATTAAGAAACTCAAGGTACATTTATGCAATCCTAAGGAAGATCGCTCCATTTCGACCTATCTTCTTTATCAAAAGAAAATCGTGGATACCCTTACCGTTGTCGGTGCTCCAATCTCAATCGATGATCAAATCAAAGCTATTCTGGATGGCTTACCTGACGAATATGACGCTTTGATTACTTTTGTCACCTCTCGCATCGATCCATACATGGTTGAAGACATTGAGGATCTTCTGCTTGCTTAAGAGGAACATTTTGACAAATATCGCTTGTTGGATTCTAGTATTGTTCAAGCACATCTTTTGATTGCTTCTTGGCAACCGTTAAACCCTACATCAACCAAACCATGGATGACTCAAAATCACAGAGGTGGTCGTCGTGGTGGATGACCCCCAAATCGTTTCTCTGGAGCGTCAAATAGAATTTTTGGCAACAGAAACCCCAATTTAAAGATCCAGTGCCAAATTTGTGGAAAGATGGGCCACTCAACTCTCCGTTGTTGGAAAAGGTATGACACCGATTCAAATAACTCGATCACTATGGTCACTGATCCTCTCTGATATCCTGACAACGGTGCTACACATCATCTCACAAGTGACTTCAATGCTTTTACCACTAAATCCAATTATAATGGCACCGAGGATGTAAAATTAGGTAATGGTTCAGGTACTCCCATTGCTCGCTCTGCCACTTACATTACTCCTTACAATAACATTGTCATTTGTCTTAATCAACTTCTTCATGTTCCAAACATGACAAAAAATCTTACAAGTGTTTCTAAGTTTGCTAAAGACAATATTGTTTTTTTTGAATTCTATTCTGATTACTGCCTCGTCACATAGCAGGATATAAAGCGGATCATTCTACAAAGAAAACTTAAATATGGTCTTTATGTGTTTCCTCCGTTTACTCATAAACTCAAACCTACTGTGTGCAATATTAGTGTTAATTCTGTGTGTTCTAAGTTTCAACTATGGCATAATCGCCTTGGTCATGCTTCCTATAACACTATCAATAGAATAATGAAATTGTGCAAAGTTCCATGTATTAAAGACTCTATTTTTTGTGAAAACTATACTATTGCTAAACATCATCAATTACCTTTTCATGATTCTGAAACTGTCTATACTTGTCCTCTTGAACTTGTCTTTGCTGATATACAGGGTCTTTCTCCATACTATTCATCTAATGGATTTCGGTATTACTTAGCTTTTCTTGATGCTTATTCGCACTTTACATGGCTTTATCTCATATCATCTAAATCTCAAGTTTTTTCATTTTTCCAACGTTTTAAACTTTTTGCTGAAAAACAATTTGGATGCATATTAAAAATCTTACAAACGAATAATGCTAAGGAATTTCTTTCTCTTACACCTTGCCTACATAATAATGGGATACAACATAGGTTAACTTGTCCTCACACACATGAGTAAAATAGCTCAATTGAAAGAAAACATAGACATGTTGTTGAGATAGGTTTAGCCATGTTATCCACTGCCTCTTTACCTTATAAGTTTTGGGGAGAAGCTTTTCTTAGTACAACTACTATTATTAATCACTTACCATCTTTTGTGCTTAACAATCGTAGCCCTAATGAAGTTCTTTTTAACAAGAAACCCAATTATGAATTCTTTAAAGTTGTTGGTTGTGCTTGTTATCCTTTGCTTAGACCGTATAATCATCATAAGTTTGAATATCATGCTTCTATATGCCTATTTTTGGGATATGATTCTAAACATAAAGGGTACCTTTGCTTATTGCCTTCTGGTAAGACCATTATCTCGCGGCATGTCATTTTTAATGAAATTGTTTTTCCTTTTGCTCTTACAAATAATCATTTCTCTATTGTTTCTTATTTTCCACCTTCTACTCATTCTAATGTGCCCCTCACAGTTGTTACTTCACCCACCTCTTTACCATCTGCTCCTATTAATACTTCTACTGATAATGCTTGTACCACTGCTCTTAATAATAATCTCCTACTCCTACTTGCACCACTACACTTGTTTCTTGTGAATTTATGGAGTCTTCTTCTTCTCCACCCGTTTCAACTCCTATCATCAACAATTATCCCATGGTGACCCGTGCCAAAGCTGGTGTGTTCAAACTCAAAATATATCAGGTTAGTACATCTTTTGCTAAACCCGTTGATTATAAACAAGCTTTATTTGATTCAAATTGGTTTAAAGCAATGCAATCAGAATATAATTCGCTTATAACTAATAACACTTGGACTCTAATGCCCCTTCCTCCTGGTGTGAGTGTTGTTGGATGCAAGTGGATTTTCAAACGCAAGTTGCATGCTGATGGGACTTTTCATCGCAACAAAGCGCGTCTTGTAGTCAAAGGCTTTACTCAGGTTCTTGGTCTGGATTATAGTGACACGTTCAGTCCTGTTGTTTGACCTACAACCATTCAAATTGTTCTTGCTTTAGTTGTTTCACACAATTGGCCACTGCATCAAATAAACATTGACAATGCTTTTTTACACGACAACTTACAAGAACATGTATACATGGCTCAACCACTTGGGTTTGTTTCATCTCCGCATCCTCAACATGTATGCAAACTGAACAAAGCTATATATGGTCTAAAACAAGCTCCTCAATCCTGGTTTCAGAAGCTTCATCATACTCTTAGAGATATGGATTTTCAATCTTCTAAAAGTGATTCTTCTCTGTTCATCAAGTTCTGGGATGGTAATATCTTACTCATTCTTGTGTATGTCGATGACATTCTTATTACTGGTAACTCATTTAATGTAATTCAAAAGTTTATTTTTGCCATACAAACTATTTTTCCTTTAAAAGATCTTGGCATATTGCATTATTTTCTTGATGTTCAGGTCTCATCACTACCAGATGGTAGTTTATTCTTGTCTCGGAAAAAATATACAATTGATCTTCAGCTGCGAACTGATATGCTTCATGCCAAATCCCAACCCACACCAATGATTTCTTCTTTGCGGTTAACTAAATATGGTAGCACAGCTGTTCCAGATCCCACTCTTTATAGATCTACTGTTGGAGCACTTCAATATCTCACTATCACACGTCCTGACCTTGCCTTTTTTTGTGAACAAAGTCTATTAGTTCATGCATGCTCCTCACGAACACCATTGGAAAGTTGTGAAACGAATTTTAAGATATGTTGTTGGCACCATTGCGCACGGTCTCCATCTTCATCCCAGTTCTACATCATCCATAATGGGTTTCAGTGATGCTGATTGGGCAACCGATTTGGATGATAGACGCTCCACAACATTGCTCTACTTGGGAAAAAATCTTATCTCATGGTCTTCTAAAAAACAAAGGGTCGTCTCTCGAAGCACTACAGAAGCTGAGTAGCACAGTATCGTTGTTGTTCTCGCAGAGCTGTTATGGATTCAATTTCTTCTAACAGAGCTCCGACAAGTTTTCTCTCCATCTACAATATACTCAAATAATCTTGGAGTTGTTCTTATGGCCGCCAATTGTGTCATGCATTCCAAACCTTTGAGCTTGTCCTTTGTAAAAATAACTATACACCTTCATCAGGACACGGAAAAATAATTTACAACTTTTTCATTTTACTCATCCAAGTTATATAACAATGTTAAATTGCATTCAATTAAATTTTTATGGACTAAAACTAGTTTACACGTGAATTAAATAAATAAATTTTCTAAATATTCAATGATTTAAATATCATGCCGACTTAGCAAAGCAACTTAAACAAACATGGAAGTGATTTGAAGTATGTGAATAAAAAGTTTAGTTATTGGTAAAATTGAGAATCACGAATTTAATAATTTGGAGGGAATGTGGTAGGTAATAGTTGATAAATTTAATTATATAAAACTAGAACAAGCTATAACATCATCATTTCTTAAAGAAAAGAGAAAGCACAATTTTAGAATAATTAAAAAAAACGTAATCTTATTATCATATCTAGTGTACTTTTGTGATATTGAAAGGCACACGAAGGTTACAACTACGTGTCCTTTTATGGTGATCATAGTCACAATAAAACAATATTATTGAACCTTTTGTAATCAAGTGTTTTCATATTTTTTTTTCAAACCCTTTCTCACTTTGCTTTGCACCTAACATTAACAATGGTGAATATTTGTTGTGGGGATATGCCATGATTTAGAAGAAAAAAGAAAGTGATAATCATGAACTAGTTTTTTTTTCCACACTCGTGTAATTTATTTTTGGATTTTTGGAAATAGACAAATTAAAAACTTATTATTTGAAAGATACGAGTTAATTTTTAGCAAATCGTGTGTATACGTTCATGATTTATAAATATTTCAAACAAGTCGTATTGAATATGATTTCCTGTGATCAGATTTCTACGAAATCGTACTTAAAAATTGTATTTTAATTAGTATACAAAAAATTGAATTAGTGATATCGTTTACCTGAAATGTGATTTTAAAAAGTTAAAGAAAAAGTGAAATCTTATAATTAAAAGACGATTTTAATAATTATAAAAATGAATTAAAAATAAAATTCTACAGGACAAATTCAACAACTTCTTTCAGAAGAAGGTTATTATTATTTTTAATGATATAATAATTTAAAAAATAATTAATTATTATTTTAATTAAAAATAATGTAAAAATTAATAATGATGATAAAATATGTTAAAAAAAATCAAAATTAGATTTTACTATAATTAATCTCTACAACTAAATATTTCTTAAATTATTACACCGTTTAAAGAAATTTAAAAAGTTTTTTTAAAAATATCATTGAATTGGACCAATAGCATTTAAGTTTATATTCATTTTTTTATAATTATTAAAATCGTATAATTTTGTAACTTATTAAGATCGTAATAAGATTTCTTCAAAATTTTGCCAAATTCAGGAATAAATTTTTTAATTTGCCCATTTCCGAAAACTCAAAAAGTAAATTGCACTAGGCTGGGAAAAAGGTGCATGAACTAACTAGCTTTCACGTTGTAAAACCATCCATTATTGTAGTTAGTGTTTTGAAAGCATAACTACAAATCAAGTAAAAAAACTCACAACTTTAAATTAGGCATTACAAGCAACTTATTTTAGGTCAAATTTGAACAAGAAATCATCATATAAAGTTGTAGAAAATTTGACAACTGTAATTGATAAAACTCCAAACAAACTTTGCATAAGCATCGCATCAATCAAATGCCTCTAGAAAGACATTAACAAACAATGAGGTAAAGCAAAACTAGTTTTAGATTTGATTTATCAAACTGTGAGCATGTTTCAAGGGACATGGTAGAAACTTAAGATACAAAACCAAGGAACCAAACCCTAACAAAAGTCCAGCAGTCGACAAAAACAGAACATGTAGATGATAATCTGGATCACAACTTGATGCATATGGTTTATTCATAGATCCATGAGTGTTGGCTGCTTTGCCAGTTAACAGGGCCATCAGGGAACCACAAGGCAATTTCCTTGCGAGCACTCTCAACTGAATCACTTCCATGGATAACATTCCTACACAAGAACATCTTCATAAGAAAAAGTACAAAATTTCACTGAAAAATTCATTGGAGAACACAATCCAATTGAAAAGGTACAAAAATCACTTCTGATTCATCTGAGATTAGTAAAATATGGATTTGTTGATAAACTTTCACAAAAATACCAACAAATTTGATTTCTAAGAATACAATGACATACAGGGCTTCAGGATATAGAAGATCAAACAGCAAAAAGATAACCTAATATCCACATAACTAAATTAGAAACATGAACAATGGAAACACATTTAGTTGCAGCTTGAACAAAAAACTTGAAAAAAGAATAGCAATGAAGAACAAGATTGTGAAGAAAACAAAATCTTACCTTCCAATGTCAACAGCATAGTCACCACGAATAGTTCCAGGCTCAGATTGAGCTGGGTTAGTGGCCCCAATTATCTTTCTCCCAGTAACCACAACATTCTTACCCTCCCAAATCATGGCAACAACAGGGCCAGAGATGATGTAATCCACCAATCCACTGAAGAAAGGCTTGGCAGATAAATCAGCATAGTGCTTCTCAGCAAAAGGACGCTCCACAGTAACAAGTTTCAAACCTGAAACCAAATCACATTAAAACAATCATTTGCTAATAACAATTTCAAAACTAAAAAAAATTGTCATAACTCATACTAAGACCAAGATTGTGGTGTTGGTAATCATGTGTCTAGATATAAGAATTCAATCGAATATGATGTCTAAGCAAAAAACACAAGCATGAACTCTAGCTTTTTAGTCTATATCAGAAACAAAACAATACGTTCTGATCTGAGGTTGCTCTCACAAGTCACAACAAAAATTCAGTATACTATGAAGCAGTTAACTGAAGATTACCTTTCAAGTAGAAACCTTTCTTCTCAAATCTGGCGATGATCTCACCAATCTGAAACAGAATCACTAATCAGTCAAATAAATCACATGCATGAACCTTTAAATTAAAAAACATCGACATTTAAAATCGAATTACCGACACAAACAAATCATTGCCAAAACAACAATCAGCAAATCTTCTAAAAACTCAAATTTCCCAAAGCCCGGAAACTCGTCACCAAACCAGTCAACCCATTTTCTGAAAAGACATAAATAGCAAACCCACCTTCACAAAATTCCGCAAAACCCAAAAAAAAATCACTAACAGTCATTGACCCATTTCCTGAAAAGTCATGGATAGCAACCCCATCTTTTCAAAACACGCAATTTCCTAAAACCCAGTTCAGAATAAACAACAAAAATTAAAAACAAACACTATAAAACCAGAAACAAAAAAGTTAAGAGAAAACTAAACGCACAAGGCCTCTCTGAACGCCATCAGGCTTGATCATGATGAAGGTTTGCTCGGCCATCTCTCTCTTTTGATGTTTTTTTCGGTGTTTTGGTAGTGAGTGAGTGAGATGGAGCGAGAGATATACGGTAGAGGAGTGAGAGAGAAAAGGGGTATTTATATACGGTGCTGATGAAGAACACTCCAACCCTAACCCTAATTTTCACGAACGAATATTCTCCCTTTGGCCTTGGGAATCATTTTCATGTTCTTTTACTTCTCTTACCTAAATATATTCTAATTCTCTATTTTAGAAGACTTTTGTAATACCTACATAGTGATTCTCTCCTTTTTTATAATTCCCAGTAAATAAGTTTGTATAATTTTCTTTTCCAATAGAAAAGAATAAAGTTAACACAAGATATTTTGATTATATACTTAAAAATATATAATCCTAATACTTGAAATACATGAAATATAATAAGTTTAATGTGTAATACATGAAGAAAAGGTATGTTGTTAAACAAGATGTTTTGATGTCTTAAAATTCAAGTTAAAAACTTGAAGAACTTGTTCATAGAAGTTAGTGTTGTTTGGTTATTTTGAAACTTGTTAATAATTTACTTCTTAAGATGATTCAAGTTCAATTAAATATTTACCTTTTTTAAAAGATGGGTTTTTTTAAAAGGATGTGAAATTTCAACCTGTTGAACTGAGTGATTTTTAAAATGGTTTGGAAGAGCTTAGCTTTGTTTTGGCTTTGCTATCAAACAGATTCAATAAGTTGTTTCAATAAATCAACTAGTTATTTTTTTGAAAACCTTAAAAGAATTATGTTAAGTGATTTTAATTAGTTTTAAATGATTCTAATAGCTTTTGGTTTTTTATTTAACTACTTTGACTATTTGATTGGGGTATATAAATGTTGTTTTATGCTCCTATGCATTAATTAAGAAAGAGAGATTAATCAAAAATAGTTTTCCAGATTTTCAAAGCTTTGGATCATCTCAAGTGTGTGGAATAGGATTGGATTTTGTACTTCTGAACCTTAAGCTTTGATTTACCCAGATGTATTTTATTCCCTTCTTTCTTGAACATTCTATTTTTTGTGTGTTCTTGTGTAAGGCAGTTTAAAAAGGTGTTCCTGGAAACTGTGTTGTTTGCCAAAGAATGGTGTGTGTTCTTGAAATGATCAAGATCATCACTCTTGGTGTGAGTTTTGTAATCTAGGGTTGATTACATAGTGAATTCTCAGAAGTTAGCTGAGGACTGGATGTAGCTATTGGATAAGAGTGAACCAGTATAAACATCTTGTGTGATTCTCTCTCTTCCTACACTAATAAACTATTTTAACATTGTTTTTCAATTCTGCTTGCTGGTATAAACAACCGGTTGTTTCGTGAAAACAACTGGTTGATTTTCTGGAATCAAACTTAAAACGGTTTTTTATTGGTTGAACAGTATTTTCAATTGAGTGATTCTTCATAACTTTTCACTCTACCTTCATTTTTTGCGAAAATCATTCAAAAATAATTTTCCCCCCCTCTTGTTTAGGCCTCTAATTCTAACAATTGGCAACAGGAGTTGAGTTCTTGAAAGTTACTCAAGTTTCGATTCTAAAACCTTTTTTAAAATGGCTAAAAAAAACTACCCTTTGGGGAGGGTGCTTCTATAAACAAACCACCTTTGTGTTTGTGGACTGAACTATCAATTTTGCAATGTTAGAATGAAAATTTTTGTTGAATCAATTGATGAAGGAATCTAAGATGCTATTGTAAATGGCCCTTTTATACCCAAATTTAAAAATAGGAGATGTGGAACATTCTTGAGGTTACCCATGAAGACACAAACTGATGAGAGGAGGGAAAGGAAGCATGCCTAGGTCCAAGAATATGAAATGTTCAGAATGCTTAAAGGGGAAACCATCTCAGATGTGCAGAAAAGATTCTCCCACATAGTGAATCGCCTCATCAGCCTTGGCAAGATCTTTGAAAGGGAGGAGCTGAACATCAAGATCCTCAAATGCTTGGATAGATTATGGTAACCAAAGGTCACTGCAATTTCTGAATCCAAGGATTTGACCAAGACTACAACCTCCTTATTTGGTAAGCTAAGGGAGCATAAGCTTAAAATGAACCGGCTAAATGACCAAGAAAATGAAGAAAAACATGTGAGGAGCATCGCTTTAACAGTTGTTGGTTACAAGGATGGTTAAGACTCAAGTGAGTGCAGTGATGGTGAGACTTTCAACTTGCTCAAAAGGAAGTTTAGCAAGTTCTTGAAGAAGAAGAACCGGGACAAGAATCAACCATCAAACAGGTATAATAGTAAGAAAGTGAATTTATTCAATTCTACAAACTATACTTATTTTGGATGTGGTAAGCAGGGTCATATTAGGGTTGATTGTCCAAATAATGAGAGCAAGGAGTGAGGGTCAAGCAAGAAGCTTGAAAAGAAGGGCAAAACAAGAAGATTGAAAAGAAAGTCAAAACAAAAAGAGCCTACATTACTTGGCAAGATAATGATGATTCATCCTCTAGCTCATCATTAAAGGAAGATGAAGAAGTCAATTTGTGTTTGATGGCCAAGGAAGGAAGAATCAGAAACCAGTAGTGTAAGTTCTAGCACTTCAATTAATTTTTTGAAAATTATAGTCAACTTCTTGATTCCTTCAAAAAGACTCATGAAGAAGCAAATAGATTGGCCTTTTTGAATAACCGGTTGAAAGGTTTAAACAAATGGTTGGAAAATAGAGTCAAGACCTTGGAAGAAAAGTTGAACAATTCAAAAACTGATTTTGAAAATTTGGAAATGATTTACAAAGTCTCTTTTTGCAAGTGTGATTCTAGCTTTTGTGAAAACTGTGAAGTTCTTCAAAAGAAAGTCCATTATCTTTTAAAAACTATGGACAAGTTTTCCAAAGGCCAATCAAACCTTGAAACTTTTCTTGCATCATAAAATTGTGTTTTTGGAAAGGCTGGATTGGGATTTAACTAAAACAACAAGAATATATCAGTTTCAAAACCCTTTTCTAGTTTTTTTGAAAAATAATTGATTGTTTTGTCGAAACAACCGGTTGAAACGTGCTTTTACTGCATGAAAAGGAGCCATACTGTTAGATTTTGTAGAGTAAGAAGGTTTTATGTTTTCATAGGTGTTTTAAAGTGGGTTCCTAAAAATTCTAAGGTTTCTAATGTCCAGTTAATGCCCATTGACCCAAATTTGTAAGGGGACCAAATCTTGCTTCTTGATCTTATTTCTTGCAGGGTTCTTTGATGGCAAACCAACACCTATGGTACCTGGACAGTGGATGTCCCAAGCACATGACAGGAGATAAAAGCAAGTTTGTTAATCTACCTCAAGCAATAAGGTCACGTGACATTTTGGGGACAACAACAAAGGAAAAATTCTTGGAAGAGGAACCACTGGCGACAAAGAATACCTTCTTGATTAATGATGTGCTATTTATGGAAGGTCTAAAGCATATCCTCCTAAGCATAAGCCAGTTTTGTGACAAAGGTTATCAAATAACCTTCAAGCCCAACACATGTGAGATAAAGTTGTCCAAATCATAGGAAGTTTTGTTGATTGGTAAAAGGATCAACAATGTCTATTTACTTGATATCTCACATTTTGCATCTATTGACTGCCTTCTAATCAAACATGAGGAATCATGGTTATGACATTGAAGGATAGCATATATCCACATGCATCATCTAAATAAGTTGATCTCAAAAGATCTTATAGTAGGTTTACCCAAACTCAAGTTTGAGAAAGACCACATATGTGAAGCATGTCAAAAGGGGAAGCAAATCAAACACTCTTTCAAACTGAAAAATGTTGTTTCAACTTCCAAACCCCTTGAATTGTTGCACATGGATTTGTTTGGTCCTTCAAGAACCATGAGTCTTGGTGGAAACTACTATGCATTTGTAATAGTTGATGATTTCTCTAGGTTCACATGGACACTATTTCTGGAATCCAAGAGTGATGCATTTTCTACATTCAAAAAGCTTGTCAAGAGATTACAAAACAAGTGTTGCAGTAACATTTGTGTCATTCGTAGTGATCATGGGGGAGAATTTTAAAATGAAAAAAATCAGTGGTTTTTATGAAAAACTTGGTATTTTCCATAATTTTTATGCTCCTAGAACTCCCCAACAGAATGAGGTTGTGGAAAGGAAGAATATGTCTCTTGAGGAACTTGCTAGAACCATTTTGAGTGAGTCTTCATTGCCAAAATATTTTTGGGCTGATGTTGTTAGCACAACTTCCTATGTGATGAATATAGGGTCCTCGTTAGACCAATTTTGAAAAAAAACCCCTTTATGAACTATTTAATGGCATAAAACCCAACATTAGTCATCTAAAAGTGTTTGACTGCAAATGTTATATTCTTAATAACGGAAAGGAAAACCTTGACAAGTTTGATGAAAAAGCAGATAGTGGTATCTTTCTTGGTTATTCCTTAACTAGTCATGCTTATAGAGTGTATAACAAAAGACTTATGACTGTGGAAAAGTCCATTCATGTTGTCTTGGATGAAACTAACCCTACAAAACATGACTTTATGAAGAATTATGCAGAAGACGATGATCAGAACATCATTTTGCAAAAGCTAGAATCCTGTCCAGAAAAACAACTGGTTGATTCTGCGAAACAACTTGTTGAAATTCTGCATTAGGATGATCTTCTTAAAGAATGGAGAATTCCAAGAGACCTTGATGTGGACAACATCATTGAACAAATTGATAATGGGACTCTCCACTCGAAACTCTATCTCTAATTACTACAAACACATGACTTTTGTGTCTCAAATTGAACCTAAATCCATTTATGATGCACTTAAAGATGAAAATTGGGTTGTTGCCATGCATGATGAGCTGAATCAATTTACTAGAAATGATGTGTGCTTTCTTGTTCCTAAAACTGATTGCATGGATGTCATTGGAACTAAGTGGGTGTTTAGAAATAAAGTGGATGAATATGGTGTAATAACTAGAAACAAAGCTAGGTTGGTTGCTAAAGGTTATTATCAAGAAGAAGGCATTGATTATGATGAAATATTTGCACCTGTGGCTAGATTAGAAGTTGTGAGATTATTGCTTGCATTTTCTTGTATGAGTGGGTTCAAACTTTTTTCGGATGGATGTGAAAAGTGCATTTCTCAATGGATTCATCAATGAAAAAGTCTATGTTGTTGAACAAGATGCTTTGATGTCTCCAAATCCAAGAGAAAAGCTTGAAGACCTTGTTGTTGGGTGTGTCTGTGTTGTCTAGTTGTTTGAAATTTGTTAATTCACTCCTTAAGATGATCTAAGTTCATTTGAATCTTTAACCTTTTGAAAAGATGAGTTTTCTAAAATGCTATTAAAATTTCAACAGGTTGTTTTTTCGAAACTACAGGTTGTTTTACCTTAGCAGTTTTTGAAAAGGTTTTGAAAAAGCTTGACTTTGCTGTCAAGTCAAATCAATCGATTGTTTCGACAAAACAACCGATTGTTTTTCTGAAAACCTTAACAAAATTCTGTTAAGCGATTTTAATATGTTTTAAATGATCCTAACTAACTTGGCTCCTTTATTAAATGCTTTTGACCACTTGATTGGTCTATATAAAGGTGGTTTTACGCTCCTAATCTTGATGTAAGAGAAAAATTTTATCAAAACAGTTTTTCCAAGATTTGAAAGAGCTTTGGATCATTCTTAAGTGTGTGGAATAGGATTGGGTTCTAATTCTGAACTTTAAGCTTTGTAATACCCAGGTGTATTCTATTCCCTTCTTCCTTGATTATTGTATTTATGTAGTTGTGTTGCCAAGGAGTGTTGTGTGTTCTTGAGGTGTTCAAGATCAACATTCTTGGTGTGGTTCGCCAAAGGTAGTGTGTTTCTTGAGGGGTTCAAGGTCACTACTTTGGTGTGTGATGTTTGTAATCTGGTTTTGATTGCATAGTGGATTACCCAGTGGTTTCTGGGGACTGGATGTAGCTCTTGGTGTAAGAGTGAACCAGTATAAATCTGTTTGTGTGATTCTCTCTTTCCCTGATCTCACATATATCTATTTTAAGTTGTTTTTATTAACTGCTGATAAAAACAACCGATTGTTTCGACAAAACAACCGGTTGATTTTCTGGAAATCAACTAAAACAACTTTGTGCATTGCTTTCCTTGATTCCTTTCTCTATAATTCTTCATTGGCTTTCATTATACCTTCAAAGTTTGCGAAAATCTCTTATAAACAATTCACCCCCCTCTTGTTTAAGGCCATATATTCTAACATATGTCTCATAACCTCCCGGATTTGAAGATCACCAACATCTTACTCATGTGTAAAAAGGCTTTGTATGGACTCAAGCAAGAACTAAGACAGTGGTGTGAGAGGCTTAGCAATTTTCTCTTATCTCATGGCTATGAAAGAGGCAAATTTGATAAGACTTTTTTTTATTAAAAAGTCAAAATCTGTCATCATCTTGATACAAATTTATGTTGATGATATCATCTTTGGAGCTACTAATGATTGCCTATGTGAGGAATTTGTTGAAGCTATACAGGGGGGATTTTAAATGTTTATGATGGGGGAGTTATCCTTCCTCTTAAGGTTGCAGGTCAAGCAATTAAAGGATGATATATTCTTGAGTAAAAACTAAGTATTGCAAGAAAATTCTCAAGAAGTTTGAAATGGAAAACTACAAAGAAGCATCCACACCAATGTCAACTAGCTGTTACAAGGATGCTGATTTGGCTGGAACAGTTGTTGATCAAACCAAATTCAGAGGATTGATTGGTTTCTTTCTTTAGCAGGCTCGACATCATGTTTTCAATTTGCCTATGTGCTAGATTTTAATCAAATCCAAAAGAATCACACTTCAAGGCTGCCAAACGAATTCTGAAATATCTCAAAGGCACAACCAGTGTTGGTTTATGGTATCCCTCTCACTCTCCTATAAATTTGGTTGGATACTCTGATTCTAATTTTGCAGGGTGCAAGCAAGATAGAAAGAGCACAAGTGACATTTGTCATCTTCTTAGAGCAAGCCTCATATCCTGGCATAGCAAGAATCAAGCTTGTGTGGCTCTCTCAATTGCAGAAGTTGAGAATATAATTGTTGGCAGTTATTGTGCACAAATACTTTGGATCAAAGAGCAGCTAGAAGACTTTGGCTTGAAGGTTAACAATGTGCCCTTGCTTTGTGAAAACACAAGTGCAATCAACCTCATTAAAAATCAAATTCAACATTCAATGACTAAGCACAATGAGATTCGCCACCATTTTATAAGAGATCATTTTGTAGAGCATGGGAACTTTGATGTTTCAAATCCATGATGAAGCTTGAAGTTGTGTTGCTTTTGGTTTGGGTTTAGATTAGAATGTTTAAAATCTATGTAAAGATCAATTTTTGACACTTGCACAAAGCTTGCCTAAATTTGTTTTAAAAAAAGAAAAGTGTTTTTCTAAGAAAAGAGAAAAACAACCGGTTGAATTATCGAAATAATCGGTTGTTTGTCACCTAGCTGGCTTATAGGTTTTAAAACTGTTTTTGACTTGGTTATGTAATTGCCTAACCAATTCAACCGGTTAAATCGTCTTTTCAACTAGTTGATTGTGACTTTCTCTAACATTTTTTTGAAAAACTTGTTATTCTATTTTGGGTGTGATCAAAACTGCTTTAGGTCATTAATGTTGCCTTGAACGGCTAGTTTTTAAGTGCTATAAATATAGCCTTTCTTTTAAAACAAAAAACAACAAGTTTTTACACAGTTTGAAATCAAAGAGAGATTGAGATTAGTTTTTTAAAGAAGTTTTCAAAATATTTGCAAGATTGTTGTTAAGCTTTGCACTGGTACAAGATCTGATTATAGGACTTCCTGGTTTGTGTAATCTCATGTGTTTTCTATTTCTTTCATGATTCTTGTAATTGTACTTTCATAAACTTGTAAGTGTGTGTGAAATCCTGCAAATTCAGAGAGTGTTCTGACTTAAGGTGTGCGGTGTTGCAAAGAGGGTGAGTGGGTCTTGTGGTTTTCAAGGTCACCTCTTTGTGGTTGTGTTTGGTGTAATATGTAAGTGATTACTAGTGGAACTCAGAGGTTGTTCTGAGAACTGGATGTAGCTCAAGGTTGAGTGAACCAGTATATAATTTGTTGTGTAAATCTTTCTATCTCTAACTCCTTATAACTATTTGTTTTAATTCTGGTTTTGTTGCTGATATAAACAACCGGTTAAAACGTGATTTTAACCGATTAAAATTCTGAAAACATTTTTTGTATCATTGGTTGATTGCTTTCCTTAATTACTTATATGTGATTGTTTGATAAAGGTTCATTCTTAATCAATCTTTGACAAACAATTCACCCCTCTCCCCCCCTCTTGTTTAAGCCATCAATTCTTACACATGTGAGCAATGGGGATTATGAAGTTCAGTTTATTGAAACTGAAAAAGAAACTTACAGATATCTTCACTAAGCCACTGCCTCGAGAAAGGTTTTTCTTCTTAAGATATGAGTTGAGTATCCTTGATTCTTAAAATCTTTCTTAATCCATTCTCTTATTGTATTTGTGAAGACAAATAGGGGGAGAAAATGTGGTTTTGTGTTGTAGTTTTGCTACTCTATGGTGCTATATTTTATCCTGTTGTTGTAGATATAGCTTTGATGGTTCTGCTACACATTTTTTTGCTGCCACACACATTGATTTTCTGCATATGCATGCGCAGATTTGTGTGTGTCTTCTCAACTTTGTGTTATCCTGTTGCTATATATGTTTTGTATGCTATACAATTTTGTTTTGCAGGATCTTTCAAGTTTAAAAATTACAACACCAGCAAACCAGAAATTTGTCTTCATCAAATAGGGGGAGATTGTTGAAGAAGATGCTTTGATGTCTCCAAATCCAAGTGGAAAGCTTGAAGACCTTGTTGTTAGGTGTTAGTGATGTTTAGTTGTTTGAAACTTGTTAATTCACTCCTTAAGAGGAATCCAAGTTCAATTGGATCTTTACCTTTTTGAAAAGATGGGTTTTCTAAAAGGGTGTGATTTTTCAACCTGTTGAAGTATCGATTCAATCTGTTGTTTGACACTGAGTGGTTTTTAAAATGGTTTGGAAAAGCTTAGGTTTGTTTTGGCTTTGCTGTCAAATAGTTTCAACCGGTTGTTACGATAAATCAACTAGTTGTTTTCGTGAAAACCTTAACAAAATTTTGTTAAATGGTTTTAATCTGTTTTAAATGATTCCAACAACTTTTGGTTTTTAATTTAACTGCTTTGACCATTTTATTGGGGTATATAAAGGTTATTTTACGCCCCTATGCATTAACTAAGAAAGAGAGATTAATCAAAAACAGTTTTCAAGATTTCAAAAGCTTTGGATCATCTCAAGTGCGTGGAATAGGATTGAGTTTTGTACTTCTGAACCTTAAGCTTTGATTTACCCATATGTATTTTATTCCTTTCTTCCTTGAACATTGTAATTTTGTGTGTTCTTGTGTAAGAAAATTTCAGAAGGTGTTTCTGGAAACTGTGTTGTTTGCCAAAGAGTGATGTGTTTTCTTGAAGGGTTCAAGATCATCACTCATGGTGTGTTTAGTAATCTAGGGTGTTGATTACATAATGAATTCTCAGTGGTTAGTTGAGGACTAGATGTATCTCTTGGATAAGAGTGAACCAGTATAAACATCTTGTGTGATTCTCTCTACCCCTACACTCATAAATTGTTTTAACATTGTTTTTAATTTCTGCTGGTATAAACAACCGATTGTTTCGTGAAAGCAACTAATTGATTTTCTGGAATCAAACTTAAAATAGTTTTTTATTGGTTGAACAATATTTTCAATTGATTGATTCTTCATAGCTTTTCACTTTACCTTCAATCTTTGCAAAAATCTTTCAAAAACAATTCATCTCCCCCCTGTTTAGGCCTTTAATTTTAACACATGTAACAAACATTAAATCAAATCATAAATACATATGGTTTATTTGATTGACGATAGGGTTAAGTTTCATTTGTCCATTCAGAATATAAGTACAAATCAAGGCTTCTAAAGTTACATGCATAGGAAATATTTTAAAGCTTAAACATGAAGAAACAAATAATGTTTTTTACGTTTGTACCAGGTGAATTCATGTCAAACAACAAAATACAAAAATGTATAAAGATATTAATTAAAGTTTAGATTACCAAAAACTTCTCTAACAAAGCTAGTTTAAACTCTAACTTAGTTGTCTATCTCGTAAAGTGTACACTTTTAACCAATATTTAGTGTAAAAGGATTTGTTACCGAAGAAAATAAGTATTGTCAGCTATCAGAGAAGTTGTGTAAAGAAGAAAAGAAAAATTAAACGTCGTGCATTTAATGTTTCCCAACATAAGGGCTCATGATGATGATAGAAGAAAATGAAAAGAGTTAAAGTTACTAAACGACCAAAAATTATAATGCAATGTAAAGGCTATAAGAAAACATGCTTTGAAGAAAGATTACGCAAGAAAGATAGGCATAATTTGCAAGTACGACTGTTGAAATTTCTTTGTGCCCTATTGTTTGTGTTCATCTCCTCCTATGAATAAAGAGCTTAAACATCATATACATCAAAAGATGCTACATTCTCTAGTGAGCAAAACCAGTGATCAATTGATTATTTAGATCTTGTATATGTGTTGAGCTAAGAGTGATTAATGTCAAGAATACTTAGTAGTGGCTTGATCAAAGTAGTCATTTGTACTTTGCAACGGAAGACGGCTTAGTGGAACTTGACTAGTAGGTCAAAAACTAAAAGTAGTCTTTTTTTTTTCTTAAATCTTTTACTTTTATTCTTTTTAACTAACTAAAGAATGAAGGAAAAAATAAAACAAAATTTTACAAAGATTTCTCAAACCTTCTATTTATAAATTTATCATCTAACAACATATAAAAAGACTATATTAGCGAAAAATTGCAAACAAAATTCAAAACACAATTCAACACCACTTTCTTGTGTTATTTTCTGTTTTTCACAAAAATAAATTTATATCTAAATTAAAATAAAAGTACTTAAGTTAATTTATATCATTTTTTGTCCATAATCTAAACTTTAAATTATCAAGGTACTTGTAGTATGAAAACTATTGGAATAAGATTGACAATAGACGACGTTAATTTTGTTTTGATGTGGCAAATGGAATGTTAACGTGAACTATTTTTTGACTTCCACAATATATTTACAGGGAGAAACGAAGGAAAAAACAAAGAGTTACAAAGTTCATCCCCTTTTGTCTTAGTTCACTATGACATTTGGGGACCAATTCGTGTTAAGTCTATCTTGTGTCATAGTTTGTTTTCATATGAAATATGAGTGTAGTCTTTGAATTGCACTTCCATTAGTTTCCTTTGAAATAAAATTTGCAAACCAAATTATTTGAGTATCTTTCTTATATTACGTTATACAATAATAAATATTTAATTTTAAATAAAAATAAAATTCTCACAAAATACATCCATGGAGACCAAATATACAAACTAACAAGTGTGAAAATGGTATTTACAAAATAACTTTTTTACCTTTGAGATAAATAAGTTAAATAGCTTACTTGTAGCAAAGTAGAAAGAAAGAAGTAAGGATTCTAATACATTTATAACAAGTGTACATGAGAAGAAAAATAAGATTTAATTTCTAGAAGAAAAAAACTATAGATTATAAACTAATTTTAGTTTATGAAAAAAAATATTTATTTTTCACATAAATTGTTTCAATTTTTAATTTTAACTTACACATAAGTTAATTTTATCTTAAGAATGAGTTTATTTTATTATTTTCTCCTAAAATTCTTTAGAGAAATTTGTTTTAAAGCCCATGGTTTAAAGCCCAATCCATCATTAATGATGAACCTAAACTACCATAGGGTGTTTCTTACTACACCCCATCATTTTCATCCTTCATTTTCCGAAAAGACTATTTTACCCCTCTTAAAAATGACTTTCAAATTATTTTTTCCTAAATGTTTCCGAAACATACTTTTCGAAACACATTTTATGAATTATGGATTTACAGAAATTAAAAAAATGTGTTTAAAAAAATATTTCAAAATGATTTTTTTTGTCTTTCGAATTTCCTGCTGAAACACCTTTTGCTCACACCTTTTGCTTCCACAACACTCCTATTCCAGAATTACCCAAAACTGTTATGGGTAATTTGGGTATTTCGAAGAGTGTAGGGTTGTAGGAAGAAAAATAAATGTAAAGGTGCAGGAAGAAAACACCCCTACCATGGTTCAAACACATACAAAATCAGATCGAAAAGGACAAAAATTCATACATATCATACATAAAGGTGACTTCAAGATCACATATATCATTGATACAAACATCAATTCGTATGAAAAGCAAAACATCACATACCATTGTAGCATAAACATTCCAAAATAAGCTACACTTTCTAACAATTATAATGAGACAGAGAATCCATGAAACTTTACTGAGATCATACTCGACCAAAATCCCTTGCATCTTCTAGCAAACCATTTTCCAATACTAGAAAGAAAGATAGTTAAGTATCAAAAGCTACTCTCTAGTTCGTTCAACAACATTTCAGACTCACCATCCATGTCTTCTCTGTCGTGGATATCATCATTTCTACCTATTGTATCAATCTTGCTTGATAATCCATCACCAGATGAGCCAATAAGTGATGCATAAGTTTTATGTTTACTAAATTTGGACAGCTTCAACAGTACAATAAAAGTCTCAGCACTTTCCATGTCACCTTGTTCTTGGCAAAGCTCAAGGAATGCAGACAAGTTCAAGGGCTTTGGTCTCCAACTCCTTGAATTATCAGCAACCATAAAAGCGTCTTTCAAGCAGGATAAGGCCTCAGAAATCCTCTTATCTGCAATGTAGCCCTCCGAGAGAATCTCCCATGTATTTGAATTTGGAAAACCACCATCCTCCTTCATCTGCTTGAAGAAACTCAAAGCCTTATGAATATCACCTGCCTCAACATACCAGCCTAGGAGAAGGTTTCCTACTCTAGGATCATAACTTGACTTTACAGAAACCCATTCCTGATAAAGTTTTTCGGCACCCGCAATATCATCCAATTTAACCAGAGAAGCAATAATAGCATGGTATCCCAAGTTTGGTGTATTTTTTGGAAAAACTGTTTTGTACGAATTCCAAACTCGATAAACTTCGTCTTTGTTTCGAACACGTCCATATAAACTCAGGAGATAATGAAAAGGTATTCTATCACGACCTTTAATTCTACTCTCAACCTTTCTTAAGCACTCTTCTGCTTTTTCAGTCTGATCCATCCTAATGTACATTGAAGCCATTGTGCTGAATGTAGACCAGTTAGGGATAATGGTAGCATCTTTTTCCATCTGTTCAAACACTTGTTCCATCTTCTCTATAGATCCTTGGGATCCAGAAGAAGATAACCAGATATTATATGTATAGATATCTAGCTGTATCTTTTTTTCCATCATTTCAGAAACCAGCATATCAACTTTAACATATTCCTTTACGTTCATGTACAAAGTCATCATTACATTAAATGGTAGTGCATGTACTACATATCCTTTACTCCTCATTGTGTCAAATAAAGATTCTGCCTTTTCCTTCAATCTGGAATGCACATATACATTCAGAAGGGCACCATAAGTCCTCTTATTTTTTAACTGATCTTCCAGACTCAGAAAAAATACTTCTGCACTAGAAAACCCACGAACCTTTGCAATTAGATCTAACTGAATTGCTGCATCACTCTCAGAAACTCTAAACCGCTCTGGTCTATTGTTTATCCAATCATATACCTGAACATTTGTTCATTGGTTTAAAAAATTGTACATGGCTGATATTAAGACAATTGAAGCAAATAAGAAAACCCAATCAGAAAGAGCAATATTTTCATAATAACCTCCAAAGGAAGCATGCCATTAAATAGAGTAGTGGCCCAAAAATAGTTTTCCAGATTATGCAAATTTTACTGACAGTATCTGCAAATCAGGAATTAACAATTAAGGATGTTATTATAGATGTTATTGTATACTTATCCCATAAAACCAAGTGCTAAGTAAATAGTAAATAGTAAAAAGGCAGCCTAGCTGAGATGTCAAGTAGCACATAACATGAAAGCTTTTTATAAAAAAAAATAGTAAAAAGGAACATTTCTAATTTAATCAAAGGTGAAACTTCTCAACAAAATAAAGGAAAAAGCTCTTGAACATCAACTATGCCTAAAATCTGATGAAATAAACTCAAACAGCTAACACTCCAACCTCCCACTGATAACGCATTCCACCACTAATAACTACGTATCACAATCTCTTCGGTAAAAAGTAAAACCACACAAACTCACATAAAGAGATAAAAGCACCCTAAATGAAAAAGTGGTTGAAAGATAGAGTTTTAACCTAGAGTACAATTTAAAACCCTGGACCAAACAATTAGCTTAACCAAAAAACAAAACCACAAATCACAACCTCTTCCGTAAAAAGTAAAAAACACACACAGATAGCCCCCATGTTGGAAGATAGAATTTTGACCACAGGTGGAAGTGCAATTTAAATCCTTAGACCAAACAAAAAAAAAAAACTATTCAGTTAAAAAACAACACAAACACACACAGTGTAGGATTGCAGACCCCAAATGAAAAAGTGGTTGAAAGATAGAGTTTTGACTTCAAGTGAAAGTGCAATTCAGATAACTAGTTTCACAAAAAAAAATATCATTATCTCATCAACCAAATGAAAAAGAGATTGGAAGATAGAGTTTTCACTTCAAGTGAAAGTGCAATTCAGACAATTGGCTCCCCCAAAAAAGTAAACTAATATCACTATCTCTTCAGCAAAATGAAAGAGTAAAAAACACAAACACATAGAGAGCGAGAGATTAAAGCACCCCAAATGAAAAAGAAGTTGGAAGATAGAGTTTTGACCTCAAGGGCTCTCCGAAACTTCTTGTACTTCCTCAACTCCTTGACGACTCTGGAGAGTTCCCACTTGGTGAGGTGTTTGCCTTCGTTCTCCCACCGGTTGAGCACCTCGGCGGAGCTCATGTCGGGGTCCGGGTTGAGCGTTATCCGGCGGTACACTTCGTTCCACCGCACAATGGGGCGACGCTCGTAGTCCACGGTGCCATAGCTGTGGACCTTGGAGACGGAACACGTTATCAGAGGGAGGCACGTGGCGCGTGTAAGAGCGAAGGGGAGAGTGGAGGAAGAGAGCTTGAAGGGGAAAGAGTAAGAGAGCGAAGAAGAGAGAGAAAGGGTTTGGTTGTGAAGAGAAGATTCAAGTCTAAGAACACTCATTTTTCTCTCTCTCTCTTTCTCAGTCAGTGAAATGAAGTAGTTGCAGGGAAATGGTGGGTTGAAGATAACGGTAACACTCTTTTACGAGTTTCAACCATGTCAATAAATATATATCTAAAATAATTGATTTTGATAAGTTTGATTTGCTTTTAATACAATCTACTTTTTTTATTTTACTTTTGTGTATAAATAAATTTTAATTTTAATACTTATTTTTTAGAGGTTATTAATAGTTTAAAAACTCTTATATGACAATTTAAAACATTTAAGTTATTGTATTAAATATATTTTATTTATGACAAATTTTAGTTATAATAAATTTGACAGTATATGTTTATTATGAATTTTAATTATATGGAACTAGCCACTTTAATTTTTTTAAATTTAAGAGTTGGGATATGTTTGTTGGTAAAATTAATTACAAATTTGCACTTTTATTAAAATTAATTAAAAAAATATGATTTATTTATTTGTAAATTTTAATCGTTTATAATTAAAATATTGTTTCAAGTATTATCTAAGAATTAATTAACATGTGAAAAAAATATAAATAATGTATAATTGTCAAAACATGAAAAATTATTAGAAAATGTATTATTTCAATTAAAAAATTTAAATTTGTAAGTGTAAAAGGATGTGCGTGAAAATTTGGAAATACATTTAATTTTAATAAGTTAAAGCGAAATTTATTAATAAAGTGCACATGGAACGAATATTAAAAAGAGTACATTAGAATGAAGAATATATATATATATATATATATATATATATATATATATATATAAAGCTCATTATAATAATGTTCTAGAAAATAATAAATATACTCAAATATTTATCATTTAAAAGAGTGAAAAATTATGAAGTTCATTCGTCTTAATTCTTCTATGGATCCTGTGTACTGATATTCATAAGGTTATAATGGACCTATATTAATTGTTGTGATTAGCTCCACCTCCATATGTTCTTATGTAATATTTCGAATTATATAATTTAGAAGTCTTTTTTTAAATTTGTAATTTTAGATTTTTTTTTCAGATACATGATTATTTTCGAGATTACATAATCCAGAAATCTTTTTTCAAATGCGTGTCCGGATTACATAATCCGAAAACTACTCTATGGGAGTGACACAAGAAGGATAAAAAAATATTTTCATATTTTGTATAAGAGTGTTTTGTATGGGGGTGGCAGAAGAACCTATAGAGGAGCACGAGAAACAATCATAGCCTTTGTATCCTCGCCCCTACTAGTACAGTTGATTAACAAAGGAAAGAAATAAGAGACTTAAGGCTAAAGTATATTTTAATAATTAACAGCATACAGAATTATATTACTAAATAATTAAAATGTGTAACTAAATTAACTACCATATCTACCTATGAAAAATGTGTTATTCATATATGCATGTTTATATGGCACCAATGCTTTCAAAAGTTATTTGTCATGTACTTCATTGATAATGAGAATGTACATACGAGTACAATAATTTTTCTTGTAGTATTTCGAACATTGATTCCTCTGATGTAGCTATATCAGATTTTTCAATTAGAGTAGATTCATACTGGTTCAACAATCTGATATGGAATAACTTGAAAGCTTTTGTTAGTAGGGGTCACAATACCAACTTTAGTCAAAATTACTCACCGCTCTTCCTCATTGGTATCTAAGAAAAAAAGGACAAAAAGGATACCCACACCCTTCAAACCTGACGATCTCAAACAGACTAACATACCAGACAAATCATAATGAGCAGCCAGACCAATTTTGGCTGACAATATTCTGGTTTTCTAAACTTCCATGGACATAAACTTTGGGCTCTTTAACCTGCAAAGGGTGAAAACAAGGATCAATAATTCTGGAATGAACAAAGCATTCATTGTTTGAGCTGGTTGTGAATACTGATAGCAACTGCCAACCAGTAAAATGGGTGGAAAGCCAGATTTCAAGCGGACTCTTGAGAATCCATCTTCAGTAAATAGGCACTTGAATCCATTGATCACAGGATGTTCACTGTTAAAAGATCAACAAGGAAGTCAGATAAACCGGAAAATTTCTTGCAATCAGGCAATGCACTGACATATGAAAAATCTATATAACTTGCAGTTCAAGATTTCCAAACGTTCATTTCATTCCTCTCTATCACGGGCACTTCTACACAGAAAGATGACCGAAGTCATAAAGAAAATTTATTCATCCAAGCACCTAATGTTAAATATTATGTCTGTTAGAGATGTAATACAAAATCATTCATGCATCTTCGCTTAATTAGCTTAAGCTTTTGGGATAGTAGGTCCATAACATGGTATCAATACTTCCAAACCAAGTGTTACAGATTTCAGTCCATGCTGCAACATTCTTGCAATAAATATTAAATAAATTTCAGCACAACGTTGGTGGGATTGCACACTGTTTATGATTCAAGCCAAAAGAGATGATGCAAGAAATGTATTCTAGATGTAATATAAAATTATTAACGTGCCTTTAAACTATACATAAGCTTCAAGAAAGTTGGTTCATGGCAATGACCATTATGAACACAACATATGGTGATGAAGTCCTTGCCAACACACATACTCTTCAAGGGGATCTAATGTATCAAGTTCATCAATTTTATTTCACACACTTGCTCACTTGACAATACTATCTTTTGGCAATATCTCTCATCATAAACATAGCATGTGCCATACAATTTATGTTTGGTCAAGTACTAGTCTAGAAGTAATATACCAATCTGTTAATATAACTCACTTTATAAGAAAAGTAAAATTTCTATGGTGAAATTCTTCCAAACTAATTTGTTCTTCTTTAGAATACCTGCACCAAAGAATTCAAGAAAGTACATTAGAGTCCGAAAATAGTGGGAAGCAACATGGTCTGGTCATCACGAATTGCAAGCAATCAACATAACAATAATAAAAAGTATACTAATAATACCTTGTTAACACTTAAATCTTTCCCATTACTATCATAGATCATGTAAACAGCATATGCAAAAAACAATCTGCATAATCATCATGAGTTAATAAATGTTAGGAGGAGTCCCCCTCTTAACATTCAAATCCAGAATTGGACTTGCTACAGCAACAAATAGTATAGAAGGCTGTTAGGAACCCAGAAAAAGAAAAAACGAGACACAGAAAGATAGAGATAGGATGCTGAGAATTCCTCTGTTTATTGAGATTCACTGTTACAGGAAGTCAAACCTTCAAAGGGAACAACCTCCCTTTCTCACAGGACTATTCCTGTTGACACAATCTAATCCTCTCCAAAAACTCCCCTTCCCAAAACCTGTTGGTCTTTATTTAAAGACCAACCATACCCCCACTAACCACTAACCGCTCCCTTAGCGGTTCCTAATGTTTCTCCTATGGTACACCTTTCCTGTCATTTTCCTATTCTTATTTTCTGTCCTAACATTACTCCCCTCTGATACAGCAACCTTGTCCTCAAGGTTGAATTCAGGAAATTGTTCTTTGATTGTTGTCATGTCCTCCCACGTAGCGGTGTCCCTCTCTCCTTTATTCCATTTTATCAATAGTTGTGGAATATATGCTCCTTGGGTGAACAATCTTCGTCTATCCAGTATTTCCGTTGGATGCCATTCCTCTGTCGGACCTTGCAACTCCCTAGGGAGCTCGGGTTGAACTTCTTGTGTCCCTATTGCTAACTTCAGTTGCGATACATGGAAGACCGGATGGATTCGAGCTGTTTCTGGCAGCTGTAGGCGAAAAGCCACCTTTCCTACGGCAGCCTCCACTTGAAACGGGCCGTAATACTTGGCTGCCAGCTTTGGATGTAATCTGTTTGGCATTGACAGTTGTCTATGGGGCCTGATTTTTAAGTAGACCATATCACCTACTTTAATTGGGGAAGGTCTCCTATGGCGGTTGGCGTATTTAGACATCATATCCTGCGCCCTTTCCAGGTGAAATTTGAGTTGTGAGAGAGCCTCATCCCGGTTCATTAGATCCTGTTCCACTGCCTCTACCATCGTCTCTCCGGGAATAAAGCGTGTCAAGGATGGTGGGGGACAACCATACACTACTTCAAACGGTGTACACTTGGTCGCTCCATGAAAGCTGGTGTTATACCAGTATTCCGCCCACGGAAGTAACGTCGCCCATACATTAGGTTGTTCCGAACTAAAACAACGTAGGTATGTTTCCAACGTTCGATTCACCACTTCCGTTTGACCGTCTGTTTCGGGGTGATAGGCCGTGCTCATCTTCAACGTCGTCCCTTGCAACTTAAACAATTATTTCCAAAACAGGCTTAGAAACGTTGAATCCCGATCACTGACTATGGATGTGGGAATGCCATGTAATCTCACTACCTCCTTAACAAAAACCTCCGCAATAGATCTCGCCGAATATGGGTGTTTAAGGGCGATGAAATGACCATACTTGCTAAGGCGATCCACTACCACCAGTATTGCGTCCTTCTCGCATGATTTCGGAAGCCTGACGATGAAATCCATACTTATCTCCTCCCACACCGTTTTCGGAATAGGTAGAGGTTGTAGCAATCCTTGTGGTGAACACGCCTGATATTTGCTCTGCTGGCACACTGCACAGGCGTGGACGTAGTCCATCACACTCTTCTTCATGTTCATCCAGTATAGCGACTGACCTATCCTTCTGTAGGTGCGGAAAACTCCTGAATGTCCACCCAACGGAGTCGTATGGTATTCGTGTAGTAACTTGGGTATCCAACTGGAAGACGCCGGCAGCACCATTCTACCCTTGTAATGAAGTCTCCCATTTTCCAGGGTGTAATTCCCATGTGACTCCGGGTCGCTCTTCAAGTCCTCCATGATCTTCTTTAGGGTAGGATCTTGCTCGTTTTCTTCTTCCACTAATTCGATGTCCCTCCAATAAGGTTTGGACAAGATATTCATCTCCTTAACTCTGTCTTCCTCTTCCTCCAGCCTTCGAGACAGCGCGTCTGCTACCCTATTGGTCGCTCCCGGTTTGTACACAATATCAAAGTCGTACCCCATCAACTTTGCTAACCAATTTTGTTGGTTCTGGGTGGTTATTCGTTGTTCCAAAAGGTATCTCAGACTCTTTTGGTCAGTATACACTGTGAACCGCCAACCTATCAGATACGGTCTCCAGTGTTGAATAGCCAACACTAAGGCCATTAACTCCTTTTCATATACAGATTTGGTGAGTGAAGTCTCAGCTAAGGCCTTGCTGAAGAAAGCAATAGGTTGTTTGTTCTGAGATAACACTGCTCCAAGTCCTGTCCCCGACGCATCACATTCAATACATAAATCTTGACTGAAATCTGGCATCTTCAGCACCGGAGCTGTGGTGACTGCTGCTTTCAACTTGTGTAACGCTTTCGTGCTTTCTGCTGTCCAGACAAAAGTTCCTTTCTTTAATAGTTGTGTCAAAGGCCTAGCCATTTTTCCATAGTTATAAACGAATCTCCTATAGTACCCCGTGAGACCCAAAAAACCCCTTAGGGCCTTCAAGGACTTAGGTATTGGCCATTGCAGTATAGCCGAAATCTTCTGGGGGTCCATTTGAACCCCTTGACCAGATATGACGTGACCCAAATATTGTATCTCCCGCTGGCCAAAATCGCACTTCTTGTGGTTGGCATAAAACTGGTGGTGCTGCAGGGTTTCTAAAACTTGCTTCAAATGGTCCAGGTGTTCCTCCCAAGTTTTGCTGTAGACCAAAATATCATCAAAGAAGACCAAAACAAACCTCCTTAAATAAGCTTGTAGAATGCTGTTCATGGTGCACTGGAAGGTGGCAGGCGCGTTTGTCAACCCAAAAGGCATTACCAGTGACTCATAATGTCCATGGTGGGTGCGAAAAGCGGTCTTCTGTATATCCGATTCATGCATGCGAATTTGGTGATATCCTGCCCTGAGGTCCACTTTAGAAAAAAATTGCGCCCCATATAGTTCGTCTAACAGTTCTTCTATCACCGGAATAGGGAATTTATCTGGAATAGTTGCCTTATTCAGAGCCCTGTAATCCACACAAAACCTCCAGCTGCCATCCTTCTTCTTCACGAGGATCACCGGACTAGAATAGGGGCTGTTACTGGGTCTAATTATTCCACTCTTCATCATTTCCTCTACCTGTTTTTCTATCTCTGTTTTCAGCACATAGGGATATCTATACGGTCTTACATTGATAGGATCCGTTCCAGCTTTGATCGGAATCTTATGGTCAATTTCTCTGTTGGGTGGTAGCTGTTTGGGTTCTTCAAAAACCCCTTCATACTCCTTCAGGACGTTCTCCAACTCTGCTGCTTGTGACCCTGTTAATTCAGCAGAATCCTGGATAATTCTGGATTGGTCTAAGACTGAAACTTCAGCATTTTCTATTCCCCACACAAGGGATACTGCTTCAATTTCTTTCTCTTTTTTTAGAGCTTTTGGCGTCACCAACATTCGAGCTAATTTGGGCTCTCCTCGGATGTGCACTTGCTTTCCTCCCCTGCAGAAACTCATGGTCAAAGTCTTCCAATTAATTTTCACTTCCCCCCGAGTCGCCAACCATGCCACTCCCAAAATCATGTCCACCCCTCCTAGCTCAAATACGAAGAATTTCTCCTTGATTCCATAAGTTCCCAGCTGTACTTCCACCTCTGGGCAACATCCGCTTGCAGATTTTTTGTAGCCATCCCCTAGCCTCACCGTATAAGTTGGTGTTGCTTCAACTTTTAAACCCAATTGACTTACTAACTCTGTTGAAATAAAGTTGTGACTGGCCCCACTGTCAATTAGCACCAGTGCGGTTCTTCCCTCCACGGTGCCTTGTAATTTCATGGTGTGTGGTTGTGTTAAGCCCTCGGCCGAGAAAATGGACAGGTCCATTTCTGGGTTTCCCCTCTCTTCCTCCTCATCATGACCATTCTCTTCACTCAAATCCCCCTCCTCTTCCGCACAAATGATCACCCTCAGATTTTTCTCTGGGCAGCGGTGGCCCGGGCTATATGCCCCGCCACAGTGGAAGCACCTGCCCTCTTCTCTCCTTCTAACGTACTCGGGGTACGGAAGCGTCCTCGACCCACGGTTCCTGGTGCTCTCCCCTGGCCGAGCCTCCCTGTTAGTCGTGATCGTCTCCTTCCTGGCGTTACTAGCCATGCTCGTTGCACTCGATCCACCGCTTCCCCTCGTCACGTCGGCGCGACTCACTATTCCCGATCGACTGAAAGTGGTGGCGTTCCGATAACCGCTAATCCCCTTAATTTCCTCGTTGAACGCTTCCTCTACATCAAGAGAAATCTCCATTGCTTTCATCACTTCCTTCGGATCATGGGGTCGGATTTGATTTCTAATCCTAGGTTGTAGGCCCGCAAAGAAATAGCCCAGCAACTGTTCTTCTCCGGTTTGTGGGGCTTGAGATACCAATCCTTCAAATTCTTGGATGTACTCCTCCACTCTCCCCTTCTGTTTGAGCTTGGCCAATTTCTCGAAAACGGAGCTCCGTTCTTTTCCCCCCAAATCTGCGAATCAGAGCTAAAGAAAACTCCTCCCAAGATTGGTTCTTGGAATTCTTTCTCCAGAAAATGAACCACGAACTAGCGCTGCCTTCCAGGCTGATGAACGCTAACTTTAATTTTTCCCGTGCTGAAATATTCTGTACCTCAAAGAACTTCTCGGCCCTAGCCAGCCATCCAATCGGGTCTACTCCCTCAAACATCGGAAGTTCTATTCTCCTCGACCATGGTCTTCCTTCGCTTTCGTCCTCATACTCCGATTTGCTACTCTGTTTTACCCGCTCATCCCTTCTTTCTTCCCCATTTACTGAACTTTCTCCTCCGTCCGATAATCGGTCCCCCTTCTTGAGGTTCCGCAGCATTTCCTTGATGTCTATGATGTCGTCCTTCAACCCATTGATATCATTTCTTAATTCCATCATCACTCTTCCTTGATCGCTGGTCAACTTCTCCAATGCACTCGTCCTCTGTTCCATCCTCCACCTCTTCTTTCTCGCCCCCAAGCTTCCCTTCGGATCTGGCAGGTCGGACCAATTGTTAGGAACCCAGAAAAAGAAAAAACGAGACACACAAAGATAGAGATAGGATGTTGAGAATTCCTTTGTTTATTGAGATTCACTGTTACAGGAATTCAAACCTTCAAAGGGAACAACCTCCCTTTCTCACAGGACTATTCCTGTTGACACAATCTAATCCTCTCCAAAAACTCCCCTTCCCAAAACCTGTTGGTCTTTATTTAAAGACCAACCATACCCCCACTAACCACTAACCGCTCCCTTAGAGGTTCCTAATGTTTCTCCTATGGTACACCTTTCCTGTCATTTTCCTATTCTTATTTTCTGTCCTAAGAAAGGCACTCACAAGTAAATGTTTAAAAATGTAAACCCTAGAATCACAATGATGGCTCATCAACTAGAGATAAGGTGTTAACTAATAAACTTGAATATGGTGAGCATCAGGAAAAATAGATCAAGGTTCATTGTGTTTTCATTAGTCCAATGAGAAAGACATTCACTAATCATTCTCACTATGCTCAGAAAAAGCCTGCAGTCAACCAAATACCTACATACTTCAGCAACATTATCAAGGCCTCCATTACATGCCTTCCCACAGGAAATTACCTCTATGTCATACTCAATTACAGTTTCAAGATCCAGAAGCAGCTTGACCTTGGGTCCACATGAGTATCACTTGGAAGACAGTCAAGCATACTAGTCTTAGTGAAGATGTCCAGTGCATATTTTCTCAGGGAAATGACAACGTCATCATCTATGATGATGTTGTCATCAACATTCACACCAAATAAATGCATAATCAGGTGAACAATGTAGGGAAAACAGAGTAATTAGTCTTACAATGACTCATACCAAATTGGATTAAGGTAGAGTTAAAGCATTCAAACCAGGCATGGGGAGACTCTTTCAAGTCATTCAGAGGGTGTCAAAGGTGGCATACAAGGTGAGATCCACCAGAGATGATGAAAGCTTGATATTGTTACATGTAAACCTCTTCTAGCAACTCTCCATGTAAGAAGAAGGCATCCTTAATGTCTAGTTGGTTAAGCAGCCAATAACCGATGACAACCATTGCAAGAATTAGACACACAAAAGTTATTTGGCAACAGGGGAAAGATGTCACCATAGTTGTTTACAAAGATCTAAGTATAGCCGTTAGCCACGGAGCGAACTTTGTACCAATCAATATTGCCATCCAGTCCAACCATCAGAATATACACCCAATGACAACCAACAACAGGCTTCATGAGAGGTAAGGGAACCAACTCCCAAGTAATTGTGCATTACGAGCACATACATGATTCTCTATTTAAAAGGAAAAGAACAACACAATGAAAAGAAACAAGAAATATAAAATGTAATCCCTAAATAAAATTAATGCTGTATAATATTTCCTTACATAATTATATCTTTAACAGGATCCATGCAATTAACTTGATGCATTATTAGTACAGCGCAAAAAGAATAGAAACAAAATATACCTCCATGGCAAATCACTTTCACAAAAGCGAGATATCCCATTCATGGCTGAAAATGTATCAATGTGCACCAACTGTTCATCTGTGTCATTATGAAAACCTGCAACAATTAAAAAAATTAACACATACATCAAAAGTAATGACAAGGAGCCATATGAAAAGGATCATCCATGTAGCATTCAATTTTTTCATCCTTTGTTGAAATTTCCTTTTTTTAATTTAAATGAGAATATTTTTCTGGCTTGGAATTATTCTAGGTCTCAAAGACTGCTCCTTTGACTCCTATTAAGATGAAAGGAATTTGGAGCAAGAAAATCAATTGTACACATCAAAACAATCGTGTTACATCAACCGAACACCAGAAAAATATGCTTAAATGATACATTGAGTGTAGAAATAATAATAGTTTCTTTCTAACACAACTCACCAAGCTAGAACATTAGCTTATTTGTGACAAAGGTAGTTTAAGAAGATATCATGCAATGACTTGTCAAGGGCCAGGGACCTCAAACAATATTTTGTGAAAATATCTGCTTGTTGAGCATTTGGATTGACAAAACAAGTTATCATGTCTGTAGAATGGATATTTTCTTATAGTGACAATCTACATCATTGTGCTAAGTCATCCCCCTAGAAAACAAGATTGGAAACAATATGGAATGCTTCTTTTGGTTATCACAATAAGTATCACAAACACTGCCTTTGTATTGTCCTTGAGAACCACTATTGCATCTTGGTCCATGAATAAATTACCAAAAGCTCTGAACGCCAAAAGGGAAAGCTTAGGCATATTTATTGTGACTATAATTGTTAAATATTTTGCTCAAACCCCTGACCAAAGAACCACACACAGTTTATTCTAAATATCCTTTTGAGAATTGGGATAGAGATTATCATTATTTTTTTGGAATACTAGTAAGAGAATAAGTCTCAATAAAGCACATCAAAGTCACACATCACTTAATTTAATCCAGAAATGTCACATAAGAGTGTACATGCAGGAACTGTGTATCAGACGACACATACGATCCTCTATTTATAATTACTAGTAACTATACAATTGGGTAAAGAAAGAAATATCTAACATAATCCCCAAATGTAACCTATATATTTTTTCCATATTTACATTATCATATCTTTATCATCATACAAAATGAACCATACCATGAAAATAACTTCTAGAAGAATAAACTGTGACCAAAATATCAAGCTCAGTGACCCATATTAAAAAAAACGATACTTAGTAATCCTATGAGAATCCAACAGTCCAACAATATTAACAACTTTTAACAGAACTTGCCACTGTTAATTGTGAAAAACAGAAACTACAACACACTATTTTTACCAAATGAAGGATCAAACAAGAAGCAGTTTCTCTCTAGGAAAATTCTAGCAAAATACTTTGCAGCCAAGGCATGGATATTTCAGGACTTATGTACTCACCAATTCCGTGCAATTCTTTTAAGGCATACCCACTAGGATAGTTCCAGTATGATGCCATGAAACTTGTGATGGTGCCTGCAAGACTGCAAGATAGAGAATAAGTACAAAAAAATTATATATCCACTACCAATGAAACAAATGACTATTGAACCAACCTCACTAAAAGTAATGCCAACAAAATGAGGAAAAGCAAGTTCCAAATCATCTTTTTCCTATTGTTGTAACTGAAACATTTGAGGATGCATATTAATGAAGATTAGCAACTTAAAAGGGTAAGAAACCAAAAAACAGATATAACTACTAAAAAAGTGAAACATCTGCAATTTTCATCTCTGTTTATACTATATAGAATGTAAATACAGTTCAGTTCAATCATCACTTCAAATATACCCTGCATTTCTCATCCTGATTACAACTCCTCCATTCATTCTTCAACCAATCTCATCAACAAGCTACACAGATAAGCAAAGTCATGGGATTTACAAATATATTGAACACAAACTGGATCCAGACTAAAGTTATGTATTTTGCTTCTCTTTTGGCACTCAACTCAAATTGCAGCAGCTTCAACAGTTTGTACCTTGCATAGAAAAATTGACCACCTGTGCTGCTTTCTTAGTTTTCTCTTTCCTATTCTCCTTTGGTTCCAGATTTCTAGTTTAGCTGGATCAATTGTCCTCGTAATTATTCTTTACTTGTTTTATATCTAGTTAACTTGTTTCTCTATAAAAATGGCTAGATGACAATGAACATAATAATGTATTCCATACTATTTGCATCCCCAACTAGTAGGTTAATGGTTTTTTTGTTGTCATTGTAAAACTATAAACATAAAGACAATCATTGAGCTGAAACTGTGTTTCTATGACAGCATAAGTGGTTTATTTATATCGAGAAAAAGAAATCAATACAGTGAATAAAGGAGATTTCATATCCTTTTATAATAAAGATAAGATCCTAGAATAATACATCTTGATATTTCTGATGGTCCTAATATCTGTAATTATTATAAAGATATGATTCTTATTTCTTTAATCATAACATTTTCCCTCAAGCTGGAACATATAAGTCATATGTCTTCAACTTGCTACAAATGTGATTGATCCTTGTTCCTCGTAGAGATATAGTGAATATGTCAATCAGATAATCACAAGAGTTGACAAATCAAGATTAATTCATTAGTGAAATGCTGTCAATTTTGTGCCATTCTCACTCTTTACCTAAACTCTCTTAGGAATAGGCTTTTAATCTTCAAACCTTCACCTACAAAGGGAGTAGGCCGAACCACTCCTACTCTTCATACTTCTCATGCACCACCTCCAAGGCTATCACAACTCCTAGGAGAGCTTTGTTCCACCATCAAACCATGGAGCTTCCGCATTCCTCAACAAAAACCGCAAGAAAGGAGACACAAATCCATCAGATATGATATCTCCAAACTTCAGTTTTTTCCTTGTGAAATGATAATCTACCTCAATGTGTTTGATTCTTTCATGAAAGATAGAATTAAAGGCAATGTGTAATGGTGTCAAGTTGTCACAACACAACATATAAAATTTTCTACAAATTTAAGCTATTTCATTCAGATGCTGCTTCAACCATATGAGCTTCCAGGTGCTAAAGTCATTGTCCTGTATTCTGCTTTTGCATTTGATCTTGCTACAATATTTTATTTCTTACTTTTCCAAGATATTAAATTACCTCCAACAAGAACACAATTTCCTAAAGTAGAATATCTATCAGCTTCAAAATACCTAACAATTTGAGTACTCCCCTTATCTTTGTAAATGAGGCAATTTGCTAAGGACATTCTTAATATATATTAGGGTTTGTACAACTACATTTTGACAAGGAGAACTCAAAAAATGACTTGCTTCGCTCACTGCAAAGGCAATGTCATGACGAGTCAAAATGAGATAATTTAGCTTGCCAACTAACCCTTTATATATCCTAGGATATAAGGCTCTCTTTGGCCTAGTACCAGTTTGACTCTTTGGATCCATTCGTGTGTCTAGTGGCTGTATTTAACATCATTGTTTCTTCTAAAATATCCAAAGCATATTTCCTACGTAATGGTGTCCAGTTGTCACAACATATAAGTTCTTGTAATTATCACAGTCATGTTGAATTTGAAACTAAATTACATGAGAAAAATGAAATTTCACACATAAATGACCTCAAACCACCTATTGTTGTAAGTGCAATCAAAATGTCAAATGCTTTGGGTTCATTCAATGATGTTAATTGTCTTGTTGCCTTCACTTGGCAACTAACAAAATGAATAAACATATATATTGTATTGTTAGAACTTATATTACTGAAGCACTATTTGTGAAGCAGAAACATGGCTCAAAACATACACTTCCCCATGTTGGAACCAAATTAGACATGACACAAAAGTAGCATGGAAGCGGTGTCGGACATAGCCTAGTCAATGACCATGTCGATGATGACACAACCCAACCTCTTACACGGACACAACCCCTCATTCCTTTGGTAATACTCTTTCAATCGTTTTTTGCTTCTACCATGTATCTTTTACTCTTGTTGAAGTTGTTTTGCTAAGAGAAGCAATGTAAGCAAGACAAATAAGGAGAACTTTCTTATCATCATGGAGGTTGGACCACAATCACGACTCTCATGAAGAAGCTCTCTAATGGCTACTGTGTCTTTGGAAGATCCATGGACAATATTGTTTTTGTCTCTCAAACCAAGCTTTGGGCTCTACGTTTCTCCTCTCAATTTGATGATTACCAAAAGATTTTTTACTCTATTGAAGCTTCACTCAGTTCCTCAATTTCAATTCTATAACTTCTGTACCTCAACAAGAGGAAAAGCAATGATGTTTGGCACTTGAGGCTCGATTACTCAAGCATCTTTGACAGATTCAGGAACCTTGACATTGTTGTGCCTCTCGAGGAGCTAGTTGATGATTCTATAGAGAAAGATAGCTTCCCTACACAAGAAGTTTGCTTTGTAAGTTTCTTTTTTCTTTCATTTTTGTGTTAGGGTTTTAACTTTATGTGACTCGGAATAATGAATGTGCTTTCATTTTGGTGTTTTACTTAGAATCCCTATTCAATTCAGGAATTTTCGTTCTTTGAACTAGCATTCAATTCCGAGTCTCTTTCCCTTTTGAACACTTTGTCACTTCATGAACCAAATTTAGGAGTTGTAATTTTAAGTAATGACCAACAATTCATAGTATTTATCTTTTTGTAAGGCTCTTTATTATGATGATTTTCGCTAGATTTTTGTTGTGGACTATGATGGAATATGATGCCTCTTACTAATTTGTTTTTGAGACTTAATAAGTTACTATCATATCCTTTGTCATTTTCAGATTATATGTGTGTGTGGGTGTGCATGTCCTATCTCTCTGTCCTATGTTTTTTTATTTTGTTGTGTCCTTGTTTCCATGTAGTGTCTGAATTAATGCTACATAGAGCGTTATACCAAGCCCAGTCCAGAAGAACCAATACATATAGAGGATGAGAAAGAAGCTTTGTAAATTGAAATAACTTGCTCCAATGTATTATAGCAAATGCTAGTTATTCAATTTTTCAAGCTACAAAGGATAATGAACCTCAACCCAAATTTTACATAATTTAAGCAAGGAATATGCATGATTCTTGATAAACCATACAATAACCTCATACAACCACCCGTAAGGCAAAATTCAAGTTTGTCTGAAATAAAAGGGCAACTTCCACTCAAGTCCTCACAGTCAAGAATTGCCATTTGTGACCCAAGCTTAATGCCTTGGTCTAATGAGCCTCGCGACAGGCTGACGCAGCATTAAAAATGTTGAGAATATTGTTCATAATCCAATAACAAATGACAGAGAATACATGGTAATGCCATAGAAATAAGGAAGGGATAGCAAATTCATTCATGTTTTAAAATCCCAATTACTTGTTTTCCCCTAATATCCATTTTTGGTTGCACTTTAGTATCCGTGATCACACAGTGCAATAAGTTTAGAAAATAAAAAATAGAACCCAATTAAATTTTAAAGACATGTATAATACTCATAAAGAGAACTTACATTCTATTAGAAGCAATTGAAGCAGAGACATTAAATATTGGAACTGAACTAATGATAAAACGAAGCTCCTGCAGTATGCGTCAGAATAATATTGAATATATGTTTCAGTTTGAAGACAGACACACAAATTAAGCATCGGATTTCACATTATAAATATAGTACCTTGTGAGGAAGCTTAGAATAAAGCAAAATAAAGGCAAGAACTGGAAAAGTGAAAGTTCGTACTCTTCTGTCTAGAAAAAGGCCAAACTGCAAACAAGAACAGCATGTCAAGAAACTCAAATTAGGATGTAAGAGAGGCTTTCTTCTTTTTCTTTTCCCAATTTTTTTCTTTTTACTTTTTCAGTTCGAGGAAGGTAGAAAAAGTGGTCTTTTCTAACAATCAAGTGATATGAATCAGTTCACCTCGTAAAAGATCTTATATGATATTTGTAAATAGGGAAACTTGTAATTTTTCAGATTTTATTCATGTATTCCTTATTTTCCTTTAATTACAAATAAAGATTAAATATGTGTAGCAATCATACAATTCTTGTAATCCTTTTTTACACACCTAAAGCACTCTTCTAAGGCTATCTCTGATTGGGTTTCAAATATTCTCTAAACTAAAGAAAATAAAATCTAAATATTGTTCCAAATAACATAAGAAACTCAAAAGATATTATAACCCAATGATAATTAAAATCCAAGTTAAATATAAAATCCTGGCTAAATACTAAGGAAATATTAATTTCCTAAAATGTTAAATCCTAATCTAACTAAATTAAATAGGAAAGCTATGAACTCAAGAAAAAAAAATGAGAAAGAGAACAATCTTAAATAAATAGATAAATAAATGTTAAAACAAAAACTCAATTAAAAAAATCTGATGTATCCCACAAGTATTAACATTTGAAACACAAATTAATTAGTTGCTCAACGTGAGATAGGTTTATGTACAAGACAAGTATATAAACTATGAAAAAGGAAGTCCAAAATAATTAAAAATGACACAATTATAAATCCATCCTTTATCGCCAAGTATGGCCCAACACATTTGTCTAGAAAAAGTCTGATCTTCAGTGCATTTACAATGACTATCCACAATCCAAATATCCTGTTATTAAACTAGGTTTTAAAGAAGATACATGGTTAAGTATATGCATTTTAGATATTTGAACTGACTCAAAACAAATAGGGAACAATGCAAACAGGTAAAAGACATTCTCTATTAATTGATAGCTCAAGCATAAATCATTGGAAAAAAATTAATTTTAAGTGGTAGCTCAAAGTAGACAGCAAAATTTGGGTGCTACCTTTAGACAGATTTGATTTTAAGGAGAAAACCCAAATTATTTCATACTTAAGTTACAAATTATTAACATATCAATGAAAGTAGAAGAAACTATGTCAAGCTAGAAATCTACATAAGGAACTATTCAATCATTAGAAGATATTGGACAATCCAAGACTTACCAGTGAAAGTGGATATGCAGCAAGTAGTGAACGAGGAAGTGCTGAAGTGAAGTACCAGTGGAAAGCATTTGTCTAACAATAACCTTGTCAAGGAACGTAGTAATATATGAAATACAAATAGGACAGTGTTATCAAAAGCAACAAGCAATATGCAGATTTTATATGATGATGAACTCATTATGCCTTGTCCCCAGGAAAAACAGATAAAATTCACAAAGATCAATGAAGATTAGAAGAAGTATTAGCCACTGAACATCCAACCATCCAAACCCTAATCCCAATACACCAAAATCCTTGTTGTTGCAGAAATTTACTAATTCCTCCATCTCATATTACTTGTGTTTTAAGAGAATACACATTTCTTAAGAAAATTAATAAAGACAAATTACTATGATAAAAGAAAAAAACTTTTTGTTCAGAACCTAATCTTATTTAACAAGTAAGAATGTATTTGTGAATTCATTCAAGTATTTAGGAAGATACCCATAAATGAAGTTATTGATGAAAAAAAGTAATTAATGCTCTCTTGATTCCTGAAGTGACAAATATTTTGAAACAAAGTACAATACCCAAAGAGACATGCACTATGAGACAAAGGGAAGTACATATCTGTTCGAAAAATCCTTATTGGGTCACAGATGGCTTTCAGGTACTCACTTCAAAACAAAGATCTTAGTATTCCCAGGATTTCCAAAAGAAGTAGTAAATCATTACCTCCCAATAGAACTCCCAAAACAGTGAAATTTCACAACATCCAGACACAATTATAGCTATCCACATTTAAACAAGTCAAACCACTTAGAAGAAGTAACCATCAAATCAAATATGTCTTCCAAAAATATAATATAAAAAACATTCACAAAGCTATCATTATCCTCTAAAGAGAGAATTGTATGATTGTATCATCAGCAAACTTAAAATAAAGACCATAAACTCTTGTAAACAATAAGCCACCTCTAATATCCTTAATGATATTCCTATCCGCAGACAGCATCTGAACGAACTCAATTCATAACATCAACCTCTAAAGTAAACAACAAAGGTGACAAAAGATCCCCCCTCCTAACTCCCTACTAAACCAGGACTTAACCTCATCATTCAGCCACAAAAAAAGGGTAGCAAAAAAGGCCTGCTTGGTAAAAAATATTTTATGCAAGAAATAGTGAAAATGGATTTTTGTTCTCAACTTTCCTGTAGAAACAAACCCTTCCAAAAATAAAAGAAAGTGAAAAAACAAGGTGTCCTTTTTGTAATTATTCCCAAAAACAAAAAATGGTTTTTCAAACCAATCAGAACCAGAAGAAAAATAAAAATACCCTGATCATGAAATTTGTATAACATATTTTCCATATTCTACAGCCATATAACATATCACTTGGTGAAGGATACTCCCCATTCAGAGCTTTTGTTTAGTACAGAGTTAAACCAAAAGACTTCAAATTCAGGCCACAATAATCGTTTCCACATAATTGAATCAACTATTATGGTTAGACCTGTATTCAGAAGACCATAATGTTAGAATCAAATTTAAACAGCACAGTCTCCTATCATGCATAATTTTTTTTATTTAAGTTACAGATTAAATTTAAAATAAAAAAAATGTACATCACCAACCTATGCAGAAGAGGGCCATCCCAGTGCAGTGTTTCAGAGCACCCCATACTGAAATTTTGTTTGTCTTCCCTTCAAGAGATGAATTTTATTAGGCACAAAGCATGATCATGTTACCATGTCAAAAATAAATTTCCAATTTTATAATAACTCAACCAAAATAGCAAGGTCCGAAAAAGGATAGAAAAAATTCATCAAACAGCATAATTAACTTCAAATGCCAAATATAATAAACACTGTTCTCAAAACATTGATAAACCAGGCATGGTTAAGCAATGAAGTTCCACATTTAAATGTTAAATGAACATTAAATAATGTCTTGCGGACTGGACTGAGAAGAACCTAAATCAACTCTACAAAAAAGGCTTATAAGGTTAGAACTGTACAAGCTTTATAAACTCTGTTTAAGTAATATCTAGTCAATGTGGGAGTAAGTACATCCCAAGGCTGCAACTAAGGCAGCCCAAAGAGGCCACAAATAAGGCAGGCCGGGAGTGACTACAATTAAGGCATTTTCCAACATAGGAATTTTATGGTGACCCAAGTGAACATTTCAAACACCTTGTTGATTATTTTATAACCTCTAAGACAGAGACAAAGCAACAGAATTTCTCACAAATTGGAAGCCTTAAAATTGAAATACTCAATAAAATAAAAGTCCAAAGCAGATTTAATTTAAATTATGCTGAGAAATGTTGACATCAATATTAGAGCTGTTGCCATGACAGCTCACAGATTATGTTCCCTACTAATAGTAATTTAGGAATCTGTTTCCCATTATTTGCTCTATTTCATAACCCATTATTCAATATTTCCTAACTATTAGTTTTTATATCCGTTCCCATCTAACTAATTATCAGGTCCATAAATTTAGAGAGTAATTTTACAAAATATATTATGTATATATTCGTAAAAAAGTGAAATAAAAATATAAATCAATAGAATTTGTTCTCTATATTTACAGGAAATGTGATCTTTATTATAAGTAACGGGAAGCATCATAACTCATTGGATATCCTTCAAACCAAACAAATTAAAGAATTGACTGATATCTTACATGGATGTTAAGCACAATGGAAACCTGACAATATCTATATCAGTAGCTCAAGCATTTAAGGAGAAAAAAGAAAAGCAGGTTACAGAAAAGCACAACATACCAAAAGAAGTTGCAGCCCAATGGAACAAAGAAGCAACAGCATGTCACATCTGAATACAGTTGTAGCAAAGATCTGATGATCCGAAAGTACAAAGAGATTATTTTGAGAAAAGGCAAAGTATATCAAGCATACTATGATATTTAGAATTAAAAGGGGCCACTAACTCCAGAAACTATTCTAGGTATCAATAATCAATGGTAAAAGGATTACAGTCCCTCCTGTCTCACTGTGTGTAAGTGCATACATGAAAAAATAATATATTAAACTAGTACAACTATGAAAAAAAATATTACCATTTTCATAAAATGATTTAATTTCAAAATCATTGGAAACAAAATGATGCTAAATAATAGTAACATAACATATTATAAAAGCTTGATCACTTGAATCAAAGAATGTTTCCAGAATTGATATGCACTTTATAAAAATTCCCACATCTAGTTCTAGTTAAAATATATAAACATACATATATTATATATATATATATATATATATATATATTTCAGGAAGGTTATAATCCCTGATAATTCTCATGTTTCAGCTAAATACATTCAGAGTGAAGGAAGGAGGTGGGTTTTGTTTCGTTATCAAAATGGAATGTAAGAGACATCACATCATTGATCATCCATTATCACTTACTCCTCCACCCTAACCACACACCACTGCCACTACTGTCTTTGCACCGCAACTTAAACTACTCTAACAGCCCTCTTAAGGAACTCGTGAAGTTTTCTCTCAAAGTTGATTAGGGGCAAGAATAGCATTCATAGAAATATTCTCACAAGATAATTTTGCCCTTGCATGCTTTCAGAAACATGTAAGTCCCATGTACAGTCCACTTTCGTCACCCCTAAAAATATTATAAAATGTTGATAAATTGTATGCTTCCCTCTATTCTGGTCAAAATGGACCAAGAGCATCTCATTCTCACCTTAACTATTCTTCACTCCTTTCTTTTTTAATTTCCCACACAAAAAAAATATAATCAAGGGCACTGAATTTGTCTCTTCTAAGCAGAAAATGACAAACACACATGTCCATGGAATTCCCATGTGTTATTACATGGGCAACACATTCACATACACATACAAACGAGAAATGAGAAATTTCGTCAAACTAATAGAATTGGTTCAGAATCAATATTAAGTAAAGATCTCTGAAAAATAAAGAAATAATATCCATGTAACTGGTCCCAACTAATGGAAAAAAAAAAAACTTTTTTTGCAAACTTGATAACATGAAAAATTAAAATTTTCTCTTTAAAAATAGAAATCTTACATGAAGCCTGGTTCAAAAAACTGATTCCAACATCTAGCATGGCAAAAGATGTATATGATAAAAACTGGAAAATAAAAATACAGAAGAGTTCGTGATATTCAACAGAGGAATGCTGTATTGAGATGAACCTTAAGCAACAATATACATACCAGAGAGTTTAGAGCTGCATAAAAACGTCCCTCAAACCAGTATCCATATGCCAAATTCACTGCAAAAATAAATCCAGAGAAAATCCAGCACCATGACATTGACTAGAAAGCAAGAAAAATTATTTAAAAGAATTCTAGATGTAAGTAAGACAGAAAACTAGAATAGGGTATAGAATATAAAACTCAATGAATTAATGCAACAAAAAGTTGTATTTAATAATTTATAGAATTTTCTCAGTGTCCTTCTAATTTATTTCCCTATCAACATGTTATAAAAATTTCTTGCTAACTTATCAAAAATCAATCTAATCTTTTAAAAATACACATCCACATGTTGCATATTTGAAAAGAAAAGAAAAAAAATCTCATTAGGGTCATTTGTGTCTGTTATTAAATTAACGTGATGTCAAAGAGTAATCAAAGTGTACTCCTGTATTAGCACTCTGTTAGTCCTTGGTTCTGCCATCTTTCTGTTTGTATTAAGGAAGGATTAGTTTTTATAATGATTCAGTTACATTAATCACTATCATGTAACCAACTGCTGAGTCAACAACTGGATAATCCCTGGGCAAAATTTATCAGAATTTACAGTTTCTAATTCTGGCTTTCTCAAGTCAGAATCTATCCTCTCTCTACTCTCCACTAGAATCATAACAATGTTGTGTACTTCAACTTTATTCCATTCCATATTGTATTTGTATATATCATTTTTTCTTTGAAACATACAAATTCTCTGTAGAACCATTATGCCTTTATCTACAATCAGATAGCGACCAAGGCAATGATTTCCTTCCTTTCTGAGCTAAAGGTCCCCATATATAAATCCAGCATTCTGGGTCTGCCCCCTGGTGTTATCTAGTTTCACACTGCCTTTCATCATTAAAAACAAGAGAAACACTATCAAGAATATAAAGAAGCAAGACAAGCTAAGTAGTTACCTAGGCCCAGTGCAAGAATGTTAGGAAGCGGACGGGTACAATAGAACAGAAAATGAAACTGTATGGCAGTTAATATTACAAAGAAGGCCTCTACTTGATGCCCAAATTTATTCCTTATCTGCATATCAAGATTATTATTAGAATATCTTCTTTATTGGTCATGAACAGATATCAATAGAAAAAAAGAGACAAAGGTACATACCTGGTGTCGGAAGAATCTTAGTGTATATAGTATGATGCACCCTAGAGCCATTCGAACTAGATATCAACAAAAAGATATATTAATGTACTTCCCACCACGTTCTCAAGAAACAGAGAATGCGAGAATGAAAATTGAAGGCATTTTGAGATATTTTAGCATTTTGAGATCACCAATGATAATAGACTCAGCTATGAATTCCAAATTACTTTATTTGATATGTCAATTCAATTATGCACATACAACACACACATTGGTCTCTAATAAATGCCCACAGACTAACACAATTATGTAGTGAAACAAGAATTTGATCAGAACTATTTTTCAAGCATTTTTTTCCAGCTAAAGATAGCGTTTTATACTTCAAACTTCTTGTAGTGTGTTTTTTTTCTCATCCACACAATTTCCAGTAATCCAAACAGAAAACTAATAACTTGCTTCTTAATGCACTACCCAGTAGGAAACACACCACGCTTTATCATTAGTACTAGTCTATCTCAATTTAAACCAAAAGGAAGGCAAAATCCAGAGATAAAGAAAAAGATAAACAGCATTGAAAACTATGATGAGCAAAAATCATAATGCACTGATTGTCAAGTATGAGAGAAGGATACCAATGACAAGAGCATAAAACTTTGGCAAATGCAGCAAACTTGCAGTCAACACAAAAGGAGCTGCAATGATTGACACAAGCAAAGCACCTAAAACAAAATAACAATGACAACAGCACTATCAGATAACATCTAATAATAAAATAAAAAGAAAGCTACGCTGGCAGGCACCAATTTATACTAACAAAGCATGGCCATTTGACAATCCAACTAAACATCAGAACGGTTAAATTTCCACAGCTAAAACTAAACAAACTTGAATCACGTTAACAACTCATACATAACACATGGTACTCACAATCTCAGATTATTAAATGGAACCATTCACATTAGGCACACAACCAATGCAACTTTATAAACAAGTCCTTAATCCTCATTTATTTAATTCTACATAAAAAATTATTATCTTCCATAATAAACCACAAATACCTGCCTAAATACCTGCCTAGTGTTAAGGGTCTTTTCCGACAAGATTCTCCATAAACTAAAATTAACTTATGTATGCATAAGCAAATTTGTATAAAAAATAAAAATAAAAAATAAAATAAGTTTTTCCATAAGCTAAAATCAGTTTACGTGTAAGCTAATTTATAGAAGTTCACTGAAATAGTTTCTCTAAATTATTATTTTTAACATGGACATGAGCTAAACTTAGCCTATGCTCATTTCATATTTTCTCTCTTACAAGTGTTAGTGAAAAAGTTTGTACAAACAGAGCCTAAATGCGAAAGCATAACAAAAAAAATCTTTATGACCAAACAAATAATACACATATTTTGAAAGAAATTGCCAGAAAATACAAAAAAAAATACCTAAGAAAGTGCGAGGAACCACCCCAGGGAATTCCAGATGATCATACTATTAACAGAAACGTTAAAACATCATCAATTGAGTCCAATAACATATCAATTAATCAATTAATAAAGTTTATAAAGTTAACAACAGCACAAAGTAAACTCACATTCTCTAGGTTAGTCCAGTGATAGAGAATATCGTGCATTGCCTTTAAGAAACAAAGATAAATAATAAATAAATAAAAATAAGCAAACAAATTGAGGAAGAAGAAGATGAAAAGAGAGAGAGAGACCTGAACATTGAAGCTCTCTTCGACCTTAGTGTAAGGAATGGTGAGAACGTATAAAGCAGCGATTGACGCCAACAGCAAATCGTAACCATATCGCTGCAGAAAAGTCTCCGATTTCGAATTGGAAGCCATTGTTGTTCGGTTTGTTGCAGAGTGAATGCAGAATAGACTAGACAAACATGAAATGAGCTTGTGGGCCTTTCTGAAGAATTGGGCTTTCATTTCTCACACTTAACCTCGGCTTTTGCTTCCTGCACCTCCATAATTTCTTGGCGCACCCCATAATTTTTAAAATGATATTTTACCCTTCTTTAAAGTCACTTTCAAATTACCCATTTCAAAAAATTTCCAGCTTTTTACAATTTTCAGAATGTGATTTTCAAAACAGGATTTTCAGAATAAGATTTCCATAATTTCTGAATATATTCCAAAACAAGTTTTTAAGAACTTATATAATATACTTTAGAATGCATTTTCTAAAATGAGTTTCCAAAACGAGTTTTTTTACAATGAGTTCTCTCTTTCTTCTTCTTTAATGATTTAAAATAAACACTTTGTATCGCGTTTTTTTAGCGATGCACTTAATACTAATAGGGTACAAGAAGCAAAAGTTTAACTTTTGTTCTCGAACGGGGTTGGAACTCAGAGAACTATTGAGACTCCTTCTTGGTCGGTCGATCGGCGTGCACTTCAGTTACTCTCCCCACAAGCTCCTTCCTCTTCTCTGCTCGCTCCGTTCCTTGACCTTCTCATAATTCAGACTCACTCGGATCGTACCTGCACTCTAACGCTCAAGTCAGTAAAGGTATTCGATACTCGGTTGTCAGAGCACTGTACCTGATGATGATCCCCTGATTCTTGCAATGTGTGTTATTTATATTACCTTAGTGTGTCTTCCTTATTGGTTCAGATTACGGAGTTGGACCGTGATTAGGGTTACATTACCTAGCTCTTAATCATGGATTAGCTTCGCTGATATTGTTTGAGCGTAATTGGACTTATGTTGTCGGTCGACCTTATAGACGTGGGTCGTTAGGTCTCGGTCGGCCCAGTGATGGGACCCGAGACATGACATCGGTCGTACGACCTTACCAATACAGTGGGCCTTCCTTATTGGGCCAGATTAGGGAGTTGGATCGTGATTAGGATTCCATTACCTAGCTCTTAATCGTGGATTAACTTCATTGACTCTGCTTAAGCGTAATTGTCGATCAGCCCATTACGTGGGTCATGACATTGTCGGCCCATTACGTGGGTCATGACATCGTCGACCCGTTGATGTGGGTCATGACATCGGTAGGTCCAGTAATGGGGACCGAGACATGTCATTAGTCGTACGACCCTTACCGGTACACTTGCCCTCCAGGCTCGATGATGATTAATCCGAAGAGTCTTTGAGAGTAATGTGACGGTCGGGCTCCGGAGATTTGACGCGGAGATCTAGTTTTTAGTTTTGTTTCCTTTGACCGAGATGTGACCCTTTCTTTTTATCCTGAGGTCGGGGTGTGGCCTCCACCGGCCGAGATAAACGATAAGTTTTTATGCATTTACTTGGACCAAGTTTTTAGGGTGTCGGTAGGGTATGCTAGTTAAGGCTACTTCCTTGACCGAACCAAGTCTTCATGGTGTCGGTAGGGTATGCCGGTTAAGGCTTCGTCCTTGACCGAACCAAGTTGTTGTGGTATCGGCAGGATATATCTGTTAAGGCTTCATCCAAACCGAACCAAGTTGTTGTGGTATCGGCAAGGTATGCCTATTAAGGCTTCATCCAGACCGAACCAAGTTGATGTGGTATCGGTAGGGTATGTCTGTGAAGGCTTCATCCAGACTGAACCAAGTCTTTAAGGTGTCGATCGGCAAGATTCATCATCCATCTCTAGTGTGAATGTCAGTCGGCCCATTGATGGGACCATGATGTCGGTCGGCCCGTTGATGGGGATCGTGACATGTATGGCATGTCGGTAGGCAAGATTCATCATCCATCTCCAGTGTGAATGACAGTTGGCCCATTGAGGGGATCATGATGTCGGTCGACCCATTGATGGGGACCGTGACATGTACGACTTGTCGATCGGCAAGATTCATCATCCATCTCCAGTGTGAATGTCAGTCGGGCCATTAATGGGACCATGATGTCGGTCGGTCGTTGATGGGGATCGTGACATGTACAACTTGTCGATCGACAAGATTCATCATCCATCTCCAGTGTGAATGCCAGTCGGGCCATTGATGGGACCATGATGTCGGTCAGCCCGTTGATGGGGATCGTGACATGTATGACTTGTCGGTCGGCAAGATTCATCATTCATCTCTAGTGTGAATGCCAGTCGACCAATTGATGGGACCATGATGTCGGTCGTCCCGTTGATGGTAACTGTGACATGTATGACATGTCGATCAGCAAGATTCATCATCAATCTTAAGTGTGAATGCCAGTCAACCCATTGATGGGACCATGATGTCGGTCGGCCCGTTGATGGGGACCGTGACATGTATGACTTGTCGATCGACAAGATTCATCATGATGTCGGTCGCCGAGCACGACTCGACCCTGAAGAAATCACGACTGGCGTTCGCCATCAGAATCGAAAACTTGTCCAAAAATTCAGCGATAAAGGTCTCGATCGTAAAGGTGGAGGTGATCCTAGTTACCCTAAGGTCCACCCAGTCAATCTTTGGTGGGGAGACGACCTGCTTGAGGGAGTTCGATCGGTCAATAGCACCGCCCGGGTTGTCCCCCCTAACCACCTCCACAGGGGGCAACACTTGGATTGCGACGACCGATCTAAGCTCGGTTGTGGAGGATTCGGAGGCAGAAGAGGAAGTGGACGAACGAAGACGAAGACGAGGGACGCGCAAGACAAGGGGGATGAAGGGGACGAGAACCCGAAGAAGAAGAGGAGGTAGGTCAATACAAAGAAGACATGACTAACCTTACGAAAGCCGGAACACAGCAACTTAGGATGATGATAACCGTTCAGGTCTCAGAGCAAATGTTTGAGTAATAGCGCAGTTTCTCGACACTGTTGGGACCACTATTTATAACCCCAAAGGTCTCGGGAGGCGAAACTTCACAACCATCTCAACTATTAGATTTTTTCAATCCAACGATTTTTGTCAGCTCCTGCACAGAAAAACCCCTCATCAATGCAGGTCATGTCAATCGCCGCCTGCCATCACGTCAAACATCGAGAACCCCAACCGTTACACCAAACCCAGAATCTCGACCGACATATCACTCTCATAAGACTCTTCGGATTAACCATCCTCAAGCCTGGGGGGCAAGTGTACTGGTGAGGGTCGTACGAAAGATATCACGTCTCGGTCCCCAACATCAGGCCGATTGAATGTAGTCGCGACACATGTCCGTTGGACCAACCGATAGCTCAAGTCCAATTATGCTCAATCAAGGTCAGCAAAGTTAATCTGTGATTATGATCTAGGTAATTCAACCCTAAACACGATCCAACACTTAACCTGGCCCAATAAGGAAAGCTCATCACAGGTAATATAAATAGCGCATACTTCAAGAAACAAGTATGTCATTATCTACAGTACTCTGAGAACCGAGTGTCAAACCCTTTTGCTGACTTAAGCGTCAGGGTGTCTTCTGCAAGTACCCCCCCCCCCCCAATTCGGTGCTTACAAGAAGACCGAGAACCGAGGCTACGAAGGAAAGGTGAGGAACGAGCAAAGGAGGTTGAAGAGCAGTACGACGACCGACCAACAGGAAGGAAGAAGGTAAATCCTCTCAATAGTTCTTCAGGCCCCAACCCTCACACGAGAACAATTTTTTTTCATATGTCCATCAACTTAATGTTTCAAATTTACCTTATGTTGTTCAATTTAAAATAAGAAAACAATATGTATTTAATTATAAACTTTATGACACCTTAAAATATAATTAATGAAAATGTAATTGCCAATAAATATTCTCACTATTTTTACTCTACTTGTTTTACTAATAATTTGTCTCTAGTTCTTAAAATTATTCTCAATTCTATAATATCATAATTTAAATTGATGTTTTCTATATATTGTATTTAAATTGTTTTATTGTTTTCAATTTACTATTCCCTACAAAGGTCCAGTATAAATATTTTATTGTTTTCATTTCTTTTATTTCCAAAACTATTTTAAAAATTAAGTTAAATGATAATTTTTTATAAATATACAATTGAAAATTTATTTTAAAAAATTGATAAATTTAAATTTTTTATATATTTATTATTCAAGAAAAATATATTAATAGTGATAGAAGTTGATTTTAATCCTTTAAATGATTATTGATTTATTGTTCACCATTGTATATGTGAGTGTGGTGGCTAAGAGAAGTTATTGAAGATAAAAATGTGTGTAGAATAATCACTCTAATACTGCACTAAGTGTAAAGAAAGTGAAAGAATCATCAATATGCAACATTATTAAATTAAGCAATTTTGTCCAAGATTTTTACATATTTTTAATTGAAAGTTACTTGATAATTGGAGACTCAAAATATTGATAACTTTTTGCTTTCAAAGTATGATACAAATAGTGATAGTTGGTTTTTTTAACTTATAACTAATATAAACTAGTCTTCAAACAACAACAAAAACTTGATAATACAAGCAAGTTTTCTCATATATCAATGTGTCAATTACTCAACAACATCTACAAGGCTCTATACAAATAGAAACTCCTAGAACAACATGTATTTCCTTTCATTCATTGGTGATTTGACTAGGAATATATGGATATATTTTATTAAAAGGAGTCATAAAGTTCTCAAAGTTTTAAAGAAATTCAAGAGATTAGTTGAAAAGAAAAGTGGTAAGATGATTAAGATCCTAAGAATATATGGTTTGTGAATTCATAAAATTATATGAAAGTGGGGTATTAATTCATGAAGTTACGCATTCTTAGACACACCCTAAGACTATGGTGCAACTGAGAGAATTAACATAACTATGTTAAACATGGTGAGATGCATGCTAAAAAGCAAAAGCCTTCTAAGCTTCATATAGGGAGAGGCAGGTTAACTCTTGTAATCAAATTGAATAGATCTCCCACTAAAAGATTGGAAGATATCACACCAAAAGAAGCATAGATTGTAGCCAAACCAAATTTTAATAAGAATATTTGGTTCAATATGATAGAAACATGTCTGTAATCAACTAAGGGGGAGCTTGATAATAGATGCACAACACATATTATGATTGGTTATCATTCAACTAGAGGTTACTAGATGTATGAACTAGAAAATGGTATAATTATTTATTATTAAAGATGTTGTATGTGATGAGAACGGAAGCTAGGATTGGAATTCAATCTTCGATGAAGCTCAACTAGACCTACTACCGGCAGGTCGGCCCATAAACCCACTAACATTTAGGCAGGACGGGCAAGTCCGCTAGCTCACCCATATTTATTTTTTATACTTTTAAATAGGAATGTCATGCTTTTGAAATCAAAATTGGTGATGATCAACATTTTATATAAAATTTTATTTACATTAATTTTTTTATACATAAATTTATTCATTGAAGTATTCTTGATATTTATTTTATTTTGTCATATATTAAACCTTCTTTGATTAGAATATTAAAGTTTGATTCAATTTTATTACTCTTTCTAGCATTTTTATTGTCTAAATAGTGATATCAATGGCTACAACTAAATAAATAGATCCAAACAAAAAAATTACAAAAACTTTAAAAAGTGGCAGGCTTGCCAACCCACCCCATGACAGGACAAGTTACTAATTTTAGCCTGTATAGTCTTGGCGGGTCAGTCTAGTCCACCCCTCTTTTGGCGGACCAATGGCAGGTCAGACCAAAACGAGTCGAGCTGACCTATTTTACCACCCTTACATTTGAGTGATTAAATAGTCAACTCAAAAGAATAATTGGTTCATTTTGCACTTATGGCAAAAGCTAAACTTGTTAAGTTAGACAAGCCAATGATTAAGGAAGAATGACTAACAATTATGAAGGATCAGATACAATCTATATAGAAGAAATTCATGAATCCTCCTTTAAATAAGAAACCTATAACACTAAAATGGTTTAATAAAGTGAAAGTTAACAAAAAAGGAGAAATGGTTAAGCTCTAAGACCAAACTTGTGGCGAAATAAATTTTGCTAAAAACAAGAATCAATATGATAAAATTTATACATTGTAGCTAGAATGGAAACTATCAAAATGGTTGTAGCTATTGCAACTAATGATAATTTTATGCATCAACTAGATGTTCAACCACAAGGATTTGTAGTTAAGGATTCCAAAAATAAGGCATACAAATTGAAGAAGACATTGTATGGCATTAAACAGACACCAAAAATTTGTAATAAGATAATAGATAATTTCTTGTCTTAAATTATCTTTGAGGAATGCACCTCAAAACATGGATTTTATATGAAATTCTCAAAAGATAATGTGAAATAAAAAAAATTGATCATATGCTTGTGCTTTAATAATATTTTGATTATTGATGGTAGTGAGGAAGTAATTGTTGACAAGACAAGTGATGAATGAGTTTGAGATGAGTAAATTTAGACTTTTCTTTTACTTTTTGGGAATTGGGTTTAAAATAACCTAGTATGGGACAATTTTGCATCAAACCAAATATGTAAAGGATCTATTAAAGAGGCTCAATATGCAACAAAACAATCCAACATGAACACTAATAGAATACTTGTGTCGTATAATGAAACAAATGAATATATAGTTTATTCTGAAGATTGTTGGATGTTACAAGGTCAAACTTGAACTTCACGGACTGTAAATTATCTCACTTGTTAGTTGCGAAAAGGATATTGAAGTATGTACAAAGAACAATTTATTTTAGAATCTTATTTCAAATGGTGAAACTGATATAAAAGAAAAATTGATTGAATATTTTGATTCAGACTAGTGTCGAGACAAAAGTGATAGAAAAAACATTGTTAGGTACATTTTCTATAGACGAGCTCTAATCACTTAGTTCTTTATAACGAATCATTTTGTAAAATTATCATCTTGTAAGGTTAGACATACAACAACATCTAAATGGCATGCCAAGCAGTTTGGTTAAATGCTTTGATGCAAAGATTACAAGTGAAAACATTAATCAAAGTAAAGTTGTTGGCAAACAATAAATCTAACATTGATTTAACAAAACATTCAACCTCTCATGAAAGGAACAAACATTGAAGCAAAAATTTACTTCTTAAGAGAGCAAAGTCAAAAACAAAAAACTGAAAATTAAACACAACAAAACTCAAATTTAACTTATAGTCATACTTACTAAGACTTTAAAACTATAAAACAATAAATGTTTAAACATATAAGAAAATTTGTTAAAATTATTTGTTTAAATACAACTTTTGAATAAATGAGAAGTGTTAAAAATAATTCAAAGTTTAAAAGTTCCTAGTAACTTTATAAGCAATACTAAACCCTAAACTTTATAAATTTCACTTTTAGTGCAATGCACATATTCTATCAAATATACAATTTATTTATTTATTTTCATTTTATGAGTAATAGTTAACACCTAAATCGATTTTTATTTTTTAAATAGGTTTATTGAAAATAATAATCCACGTACATGGTGCGACCAAATCAAATGTTTTATTCCAACAAAATAAGCCTAACTATTTGCGGCCATTGTTGGTAAGGTTGTCCCAAAACCGCGACAATGTTCAGCGCGTGTCCCACCAACGCGGCGACGCGTCCATGCTTCAAATATTCTTCTGAAATTCAATCCTCTCTCTCTCTCCATCCTCACTCGTTCCTTCTAAATCCCGCCACGCGCCACTCTCTCTCACTCTCCACGCGACAAAACCACGCGCCTCCCTTGCCTCCGCCGCCGCGTTTGGATTACACCCCTCCCAACGAGACGCGTCTGAACAACTTGTACCTCAAGCGCGGCAAAGTCGAGTTTGCGCGCCTAGTGTTTGATAAAAGTCCCAAACGAGACGTTAATGCATGGAGGTGGAGTACCATGATTACCCGTTTCGCGCGCAATGGAATGATAAAAGAAGTTTTGGGGTATACGAGGTTGATGTTGGTAGAGGGAATAAATCCAAGTTTGGTTTTAATGACTGTTATTCTTGATGTTATAGGGAAAGCTGGTGCACGAAACTTGGGTAGAGAAGCTCATGGTTTTGTGGTGAAGAATATGTATTTCAAGGAATTGTCGATTCTAACCGCATTGATCGATATGTATCATAAGTGTGGCGATGTTGGGTCGGGGAATCGAGTTCTGTTTAGTGTGATGAAGTGGAAAGGAGATTTTTGGATTGGATTGGTTTCGGGGAGACTTGAGGTTCAAATGAGATCTGTGATTCGGTTGAAGAGGTTCCGACCTGGTGCTGGTGCGGTTGCCTCTTTACTTCCCATTTGTGCACAGTTGAGGGCTCTGAAGCAAGGGAAGGAGATTCATGCTTATGCTTTGAGACATTGGCTTTTGCCTAATGTGCCAATCGTGTCTTCTTTGATGGTGTTGTACTCTAAGTGCGGTGAGATTGAGTATTCCATTAAACTTTTTGATAAAATGGAGTCGAAGAATGTGGTTTCTTGGACTGCCATGATTGATTCATGCATTGAGAATGGGGGTGTGTGTGAAGCCCTTGGTGTCATGAGGTCAATGACATGGATGACCGAGCATAAGCTGGATACTGTTACCATGGCTAGGATGCTACATGTGTGTGGGGAGATGAAAGCTTTAAAGCTTGGGAAGGAAGTTCACGGACAAGTATTGAAAAGGGGTTTTGCATCAGTCCATTATGTTGCTGCGGGACTCATTGATATGTATGGGATTTGTGTAGATATTGATAAAGCAAAGTTGGTATTCAGTGTGGTTCCTGATAAAGGTTCAATGGCATGGAGTGCTCTTATAAGGGCCTATGGGCATAAGGAATGGTATCAGGAGGCAGTTGATCTTTTTGATGACATGATTTCAAATGGTTGCTCTCCGAATCGCTTCACTTTTGAAGCTGTTCTATCTATATGTGATAGGGCTGGATTTGTTGAAGATTCTTTTAGGATCTTTGATTTGATGTCGAGATATAAAATTGAAGCATCCAAAGAACACTGCACTTGCATGATTCGACTCCTTACCCGCTATGGTAAACTAGACGAGGCTCTAAGATATTTAGAAATGAGTTCTTCCTTATAGCTGAGGGCAAGAGATAATAGATTGTTCTTTGGATGTTTTATTAGATTGTTAACATTCTTAAGCTATGTTTATTTTCAACATACCGAACAGCTGTTAACTCCAAACTCTGTTTAATAAACAATGATCACAAATGCAGAGAGTACTAGAATCCCTTCCATCTGAAAGAGAGTCCTCTTTCCCACAGGTACTACTCATAAAGGGCAAATAAAAAAACTATCAATTTTATATGTTAAATTACTTAATTATAATCAATAATTAAAACTTAATTTAATTTGTAAGTGTTTTTCGTTCTGTTTTCTCATCCATAATTTTATGATTGTTCTATCTGTACATTGGTACCTTCTGCCTCAAGTAAAGTGCATTCCTTCATTTGCTCTTCCCCGTGTACTCTGATCTCACTGTTTTTGCTTTGTTGCAGAAACTGTCCAGAATTTCGAGTTCAGCTAACAACTAAAAGCAGTCTATATAGCTTCTCTGAAAGAAATTAACACCTGGTGATTGTCTTTCTGTGCCTCCATCTTCCATTACATATTTTTGGTTGAATTTGGGATCTTACGAGGTTGCATGATTTGTTGGCCTGGCATTTTCATGTTCAGGATGCAAGATGCCACTGCTGACGATTGATTTTTGTTCGCTGATGGACTTCTCAATGCTATTAACATTAAGTGTCAACTAATTTGCTCTGGCTTTTGGAGTCTGAGCAATATAAGTGTAGTTTCTCAAGCGATGGTGTTCGAATTTGAAGTTTAGCTCTAGCCAGCAGGGTCATGGTAATAATGCTATGCATCAACATTCAAATGGCAGAAATGGATATTTGCAAGGATATATTCTGCTACTCATCAATTCTACTCAAATTTGGACCAATGGTGAGAAACGATAATATCTAAGTGACTCCTCTGTTTCTATGTCCACTAGGATGGTGAGGAATGAGAAGATGACCCTTGTGTTCTATCTCCACAAGGAAAAGCCTTTATTTTTTGCAATTTACATGCAAGTGAGTTGCTTTCTTCCATGTATAGGCTTATTGAAATAATACAGAAAGAGGGAATGCAAATTCAGATATTTGCCATTTTACAAATCCAACATTTAGGTTCTCCATTTGATCATGTTCTATAGTACAATAATTTATGCAACTTGATTAACTTTGTTTAATGCACTGTAAGTTAGGGTTTGTCCCTGTTTATCTCCTTAAAGCCAGGGCTGTAGAGGATTTTATTAACCCTATGAACCCAAACACTCCACAACACAAACTCAGAAACAGCGTTGACCCTAAACCCTACACACAAAGCCACCAATTTTTATCCCAAAAAAATGAACAAAAGATGCATTTGTATGTAGATTTAACCCAAAAAGTGGAAAACCCAGATGGATGTACATGTAAATTAACCCTATGAACCCAAACACTCCAAGCACAAACTCAGAAACAGCGTTGACCCCAAACCTAAATACAAAGCCACCAATTTTTAGCCCAAAAAAAATGAACAAAAGATGCATTTGTAAGTAGATTTAACCCCAAAAGTTGAAAACCCAGATACATGTACATGTAAATTAACCAAAAAGAAAACAAAAACAAGAAGCATGTAGATGTAAATTAAGAAGCCCAAATTAGCAACAACCAACCATGATTAAAATTTGATGGTAAACAGTAACATAACATCAGTAGTGATTGATTACACACCAAACAAAAACCCTTCTTTCTTGGATCCCTGGTTTCACCCCACCAAAGGGTGTCGTAAAGCTTTTTCAGTGGTGTTATTCATGAGTCCTTGGAGGAAGGCGTGCCTTGATCGGAGGACTTGGTGATGGCGGCGGCGGTGGTGGTGGCGGGAGGAGGAGGTTCACGGCGGAAGCGGGTGGCCAAGATGTTTAGGAGGCTGTAGAAGTGGTAGAATAGCTGTGCACTAACCAGCACTACCAAGCAAAAAACGACGAAGTCCATTTTGGAAGAAGAGGAACAAGAATATGCTTGGATCGATCGAAGACGAATATGAACAGAGGAAGAAGATGTTTTAATATTGGGAAAATTACATCTTTAATGAAAGGGACATGTTGGTCTTTTTCCCTATTTCATGTCACTTTCATTTCTCACATTATTCTTATTATATTTAAATATTACTTTACTTTTATTATGATTAGATGAATGATTATATTATAATAATTAAATAAAGAGATTAGTACAATAAAAAAATTAGTGAGGAGGAAAAGTTATACTAAGATTGGATAATAATTTTGTTATTATTGTAGTTCAATCTCTTATAGAATAATAACACGTTACATAAGAAGTGTGTTATAGATACAAGTTTCAAATTTATAATCTTGATTATAATTTTTTCTCCTTTAAGTAGTTCAAATAATTTTCGGAGAGATGAGATTTTATAACATCATTTTGGATGGATTAACAAATTCATAATAGTGTCATAAATTAAGTAAATTTAAAATATTTTTTTGGTTATTGTGCATTAAAATCAAAAGTGATACTTATCACAAGTTTATATTTCAAAAATGTTAAAAGTGAAATCAAGATTTATGGATTAAAATGTTAAATTATTGTTTTGAAGATGATGGTTTGGAAATAATTATTTTTTTAATCATACTCTTATATATAAATTTGTATTTAATTGAAGTGTCATGATTCATGTGAGAATTTTATCTCTTTTCTTATCATACCTTATTGAAAAAGTTGTTCATTCAACGTGATCCACAATTCAACCTACAAAATTTAAGATTTTATCTTATTAACTACTAATTTAGAGATGATATTTTATATTTATACTGAAACTTTGATAAAATATTTCTTAGGTGCTCAAATGAAAAAGCCTTTATTATCTTCAAAATCATTTATCAAGATAAAATTTTAATTTTTATTAAAAATAAGATCATTTTTTTTCCAAGTGCATCTTCACGTAGACATGACCACATCGTTATAATAGAACCTCTAGCATTATTTTATATGTGTGTGGTCTCTCATACTTGTGTGGACTCAATCACATCCTTATGGTCGCATGTGTAATTTTGTATGTAAGTGTGTTTCCCAAACTAATGTGGACACACCCTTTGATGACCATCAATCACAATTTAATATATTAGCATATCTTCTACATGAGGGTGGACACAACCACAATCCTCCGATCAAATCTCTCATGTAATTTTTCATATATAAGCACGTGTCTACGTGTCTCGGTATCAACGTGGACATAGTCACACCCCTTGAACCGAAACTTTGACATTAATGTGAATTCATGTGAATATGACAAGTTAGACAAAAATTAAAAATTACATGTAACTTTAAAATTTATTTAAAATTTTTTTTTTCATAAAAAAAAGAGAGGTCAAACTTAATAAAAACAAAAGTAAGAAATTACATAATTTAGTTATTATTTTGTTATTCTCACACACTAAATGTTAACTCAACTTTTTTGGAAATTCTTTTTACTTATATTAGAGGGAAACATATTTACATTGTGAGCAATTTATTTTATTTTATTAGAGGGTAAGAATTTACCATGAAAAAAATATTTATTTTATATGCATTATGAATTTATATCCTAAAAAATTGTTTTAATTATTCATTTAGCTTAGATTTACAAAGACCTAATCACATTTTTATTTCACATGATGTAACTGTAGAACTATCTTTCTTATGCCCATATTAATGCTGATAAAAAAGTTTATACTTTCTTTTATTATTTCATAATTTCACATGAAATACAAGAATCATTGACTACTTTATTTTTTACTTACAAAAACCAAATGATTAGAAATTCATAATAAATTATCAACATGGTTAAAATTCTGAATTGTTTACATTGCATTTTATGTCATAATTAAATACAAGATATGTGAATTTACACTATTTTCAAGAATTTCTCCCCATTTAAATACGAAAATATAACAAGTTTTTTTCAATAGTATCAGTGAAATTAATTCAAGAACTCACTTGAAAAAAGGAAGAAAATGTAGAAAGAAGATGACTTGAAAGTCCTTTTCCAATATAATTATTTATAATAATAATAATAAAAGCATTTTCTAATCACCTTCTTCTAAGGGAAAGGTAAAACGAAATTAAAAATGACTTAGTAAAAGGAAATCTGTTTCTATAACTACTAAATTAATTTAAGAGAATTTTTAAATTTAAAAAGAGAAATATCAACCTTTTAAAATATCAACAATAAAAGAAAATACGCATTACACATTATATATATTCAAAAAAATTATACTTTCACAACTCAATTAGTTATATACAACCCCTATATCACAGTTTAAAAGATATATATAAAAAAGTAAATTTATAATTAAATAATTTAAAAAATAACATTAGAAGTTGTAGAACTGAGTAGAAAAAAATTGGTAGTCAATGTATTATGGTTGTATATACTCTTATCAAAGATGAAAATAAGAAGGGTTTATCCTCTCTTTCTTATCTATTTTCTAATGCATAACATGATAGTGACCACATGAATGAACTTCTCTGAGATTTAACTCATAACGAAACACAAATTCTTCACTCTTTGTTACTCCTAACACTCCATTCCTCATCTTCTCCTTCAGCCTCATTTCTACTCCCCTATTAAACCAACATCATCACTCATCTTCTGTAGTGGAAGTTTAGGCTCTTTCAAGAGATTGGTGTGTGGGGGGTGAGAAAGCTCCATATGAAGCTTGAGTTTCAATGTTCAGTGAAAGAAATGTAAAGGGATGTGCAAAACCTACTGAATGGTTAAACTAAGATGGTTACAACCAATTCCTACCTCTTTAGTGCTCCTTCTTCTCTGCTTCCAATCTCAATTCATAAGTTTCCAAACTCTAGTAAGCACCACTCCCCCACTTTGGCATTCACTCAACTTAAACCAAAACCAAAACCAAATGTGTCTTCCATCAAACAACACATCAACCTCAATGAAACACAACAACTCCAAGGTCACTTCATGAAAACCAATTTCAATTTGAGTTGTAGACTCCCTTTTGCAGCATTAGAATATTATTCTAGCAATGCAGCAATTCATAGCTTCCTAATTACATCTTACATAAAAAACAACTGCCCTGCAGATGCGGCAAAAATGTATGCCTACATGCGTAGAACAGACACTGAAGTTGACAATTTTATCATACCCTCGGTTCTCAAAGCCTGTTGTCTTATCCCTTCAATCTTACTAGGACAAAAGTTGCAGCTTTGTAATGAAAAATAGATTTCATGGGGATGTTTTTGTGTGTAATGCTTTGATCATGATGTACGGTGAGGTTGGAAGCTTGACATCGACACGACTGTTATTTGATAAGATTGAAAATAAAGATGTTATTTGCTAAGATTGAAAATAAAGATGTTATTTCTTAGAGTACTATGATTAGAAGCTATGATAGGGGTGGTTTGTTTAATGAAGCATTGAACCTTTTTAGCGATATGCTTGTTATGGGAATGAGGCCTAGTGAAATTGCAATGATAAACATCACACATGTCTTGGCAGAATTTGCTGATTTGAAAATGGGGAAAGTCGTGCTTGGTTATGTAATAAGGAATGTGAAGTATGGAAAATCAGGAGCTTTTCTAAGCCCAGGTTTGATTGATATGTATGTTAAATGTGGAAATTTAGCTTGTGCAACAAGACTTTTTGATGGCTTGTATGAGGCTAGTATCATTTCATGGACTGCTATGATTGCAAGCAACATTTATTGCTATAATTTGAATGAAGGTGTAAGACTCTTCATCAAAATGCTTGGAGAGGGTATGTTTCGAAATGAGATTACAATCCTTAGTTTGGTCAAAGAATGCGGCACAGTAGGAGCTCTAGAACTAGGAAAATGGGTGCATGCTTTCACATTAAGAAGTGGATTTACAATGTCTTTGGTTCTGGCCACTGCTTTTATTGACATGTATGGAAAATATGGTGATGCTAGAATTGCAAGATCTATATTTAGCAACTTCAAGAGCAAAGATTTTATGATGTGGAGTGCCATGATTTCAGCTTATGCACGAAACAATTGTATAGATGAAGCCTTTGATATCTTTGTTCAGATGACAAGTTGTGGAATAAGGCCAAATAGATAACCATGGTTAGTCTCCTTAGGATATGTGCAAAAGATGGATCACTTGAAAAGGGGAAGTGGATCCATTCTTACATAGACAATCAAGGAATTCAAGAAGACATGATTCTTAGAACATCTTTGGTGAACATGTATGCCAAATGTGGAGACATAGACGTAGCTCATAGATTGTTTGATGCAGCAATGGACCGCGAAATTTCAATGTGGAATGCCATGATATCTGGTTTTGCAATGCATGGTCATGGTGAGGTAGCATTTAAACTCTTTGAAGAAATGGAAGCACTAGGGGTTGTCCCTAATGACATTACATTCATTGGAGCTCTTTATGCTTGTAGTCACCCAGGATTGTTGAATGAAGGGAGGAGGCTGTTTCACAAAATGGTTCATGAATTTGGGGTTGTCCCAAAAGTTGAGCACTATGGTTGTATGGTGGATCTTCTTGGTAGAGCTGGAATGCTTGATGAGGTAAATGAACTAATTAAAAACATGCCTATGAGGCCAAACATGGTTGTGTTTGGATCTCTTCTTTCTGCCTGCAAGCTTCACAAAAATCTCAAACTAGAAGAATGGACAACAAAACAATTTCTATCATTGGAACACTACAAAAGTTGATATAATGTTCTAATGTCAAACATATATGCTTCAAAAAGTAGATGGGGTGATGTTGCACATATAAGGAGAGGTATGAAGGATAAGGGAATTGTTAAAGTAACAGGTGTTAGTTCCATTGAAGTGAATGAGTCACTTCATGAATTCACAATTGGAGATAGAGATCACCCAGATGCTGAAAAAATTTATGAAATGATTGATGAGATGAGAGAAAAACTGGAAGATGTTGGATACATCCCATATGTATCTTGTGTTCTGATGAACTTGGATAATGAGGAGAAAGAAACTGCACTTAACTATCACAATGAAAAACTGGTAATGGCATATGGATTGATTAACACTGCTCCTGGTGTTCCAATTAGAATTGTGAAGAATCTTAGAATTTGTGATGATTGCCACAATGCAACCAAGTTGCTTTCCAAGATGTATGGGTGGGAGATCATTATGAGGGATCAAAATCGTTTTCATCACTTTCAAGAAGGATCTTGTTCTTGTTGTGATTATTGGTAGGAAAAAGTTTAAAAAGAGAAGACTCTATACTTAGATATTCAATATTCAATGGTAGGAATCAAAATGTAAATTTTAGTCTCACATCGATTGATGGCAAATAACAAAGTGCAATAATATATAGAAAATCTATGAATACAATACTTTTAAGTTTTAGATTAGAGATTGTGTTATATATAAATAATTTTTCTAAAATACCCAACATTAACCAATATTTACAACTTCTTCCCCAAAACAAAATTAACAAATGTTTTCCATGGTATGTTGCTACAATAAAAAACAACTAAAATATAATGTGTTCTTATATAGGTGTGAAGGGGTACTTCTATTGCTGTTAACTACACTTATCTTTCTCTATAACACTATATTCAGTTTCGGACAGTTGGAGTGAGTACCTGCAAAATGTACTTGTCTAAATTAGAATTCAATGTAGGATAGGTAAAAGTAACAAATATTATTAAATGATACGTACCTAGGTGTAGTGTATATTTATAAAATGGATCCTCAATTCTGGACCTTTATTAGGATAAGTCGCAAAGTTAATCTCAATTCTAAAATATGATTCCATATCTTTGATGAGATTAATTGTAACTTACGAAAAGTTAGTTGTTAGTTCCTTAATCATTAGATTCGACCATAATACTCTGTGAGGTCCGATCTTCCAATTGAGTAGAAATTCAGCCACCTCACCTTCTGATGTCATTTAGTGATTGTTACTTTCAAAAAATATTAATTAGAGTGAGTCATAATCATTATTTAAATTTTTTGTCCTTTCAAAATCAAATACAAATCTTCTCCAACAAATTAATTAATGTGTGCTGTAAATTGAATCACTATTAAATAATTTTATCAATAACTTAACTATAAATAGTGGAATAAAATTTATATCAAATACTTAAATTTAAATAAACCCTTTTCATAATATTTTAAAAAAATGGCATGAGTAAGCAGTAGCATGGGCATTGAGACAATTGTTTTAATTTGTCTGAGTATAAGGATTTTCATTTTTTTAATATTTGTCTAAGCATAATGAAAAGTGTGTTATTTGGATTTGCCTTATATTAATTACTTTAACAATTTGTATTAATTATTTTATTTATAATTAATTATCATTTTGGCTATTAGGTATTACTTTTTGCTCTAAGTAAACCTTAAACTAATGAAATTATATAAGTGATTATTAAACATTGAATATCAATTTAATTTTAAATTGATATTTTAAATAATGTTTATGAACTACTTTAAAAAAATTCATTGATTTCTAATAGTGAAAGATTTCATTTTAGTTCCGAAAAGAACTTAAAACTTTTAGTCTTTATGTATTAAAAAATTACATTTCTTCAAATTTAAAGAATTTAAATGATTTATTTTCAATTTGAAGATCAAAATTGAGTTAACCTAAAATTTAGATACTAAAAGCTTAATCAACCCTTTTGTAAATATGATGAAATGGAATTATTGAGTTATTCTTGCATATAAGGAGTGTAGTGATTGTGTGAGTGAGACCCAACGGAGCCATAAATTCCTTCGCTTTGCACAAAAACTCAGAACTCACTGCTTTTTAAGGTGACCCTCTCTCTCCATCTTTCACGTTTCATCATTGTGTTTGGATTCTTCAACTGCTTCATATTTCTATGTGTGTGTATTTCTGAATTGAGAAATTTAGATTGGTGTGCTACGTGTAGGGAAAACCGAAGTTTAGGTTGCTTGCACGACACGTGTTTGATAATATGCCTGCACAAAGCTTCATTCGTAGTTTTGTAAATTTTTTGTGTCTGAAGTTTTGTCTGACTTGGAAGTTTTTGGATATCTCCGTCGGTTTGAACTTACATGGAATTGCTTCCTCTAATTTCTTTCGTGTTGTAAAATGTGGATACTTACTACTGCTTCTAATTAATTAGTGTGTCTGTAAGCTGTTTGTTATATGGTTGTGAAGGCCTTCTTACTTCTTTTTACTGCTATTTGATTATTTGTTGTATTCGGGCTTAAATGTGTTTTTTGTTCCCTCTAAATATTACTATTTTTTCTTCGTTTGGTCTGTAATTTTTGAAAAAGTTGTAAGAAAAGGCATCCCTGTGGGTTAAATTTCCCTAATCTTGTTTGGACAAAAGCACTATTGAGTTTGGTCCCTTTTAGTGATTGCAATTGGCAGACTTCAATTTCTTATTGTGTGGTTTAGACTCACTTTTTAGTTTTGAAATCGAAATTGAAATTTGAAGGAAGCTCACTTATGCATTTTAAACTTTAATTGCGAGTTTGAGCCTTCATATTAATTCCACTTTTGGGTTAGTATATTTGTTTAATTTATTTGTGGCATTTATAAATCACAGTTTTTATGATGTTTCATGTGGTCTTCGAAACGTCCTTTTGACATGAGTTGCAGCCTATTCAGTAGACTCACGTAAACATGTACTCTTGCTTCCTCAGGTCTCTGAGTGGCATATTATAAAGTTTTGATGCAGAATGACCACAACTAGGGCTCGAGTTAGTAGTTTCTCTCGCAATGTGTCAACTGTGACATCTCAGAATCCTGGACTTAAGCATGGCCCTAATGGGACAATGCTCATTTCATCTGGGATTCCTGATCTTGACAGTAATTATCTCTTTGACTTCCTTTTAACTGGCTGTGTAGTAAATGAATTAGTTATATTGTTTTATTTGATTCATGTGGAGTTTTTTTTTTCATTGAAGATTCTCCTGCTTGCTTTTCCCCCCTTTTGAATAGAGATTTTAGGTGGTGGTTTTCCATTGGGTAGCCTTGTCATGGTTATGGAAGATGAAGAAGCACCTCATCATATGCTTTTATTGAGAAATTTTATGTCTCAAGGACTTGTACAAAAGCAACCACTTTTGTATGCTAGTGCATCTAGAGATCCTAAAAGATTTCTTGGTACGTTGCCTAGTCCGGCATCACCCAAAGGGGATAAATCTTCAGATCTTAGCCATGTACTTTTGTTCATCCTTTTCTCTTTGTGATGTAATACTTTTTTTTATGGTAATTTGGTTTATTTATTGTTCTTATAATTACAGGAGAAGGATATAAGAATTGCTTGGCAATACAAGAAGTACTTTGGTGAGCCTCAGCTAAATCTCAACTCTAATAATGGTAAGTCTGTACATACCCTTCTCTCAATTGTTTGTTCTTCAATTATTACTGTTTTACTATAACTTCTTCTCTGTATTAATTTTTTTTTCTCTTTTGGTAAGTATGCAATACATGCCTATCTCATATCAATACATCATGCCTCTTTTTCTTTTCAACAATCATCATGCCATCTGACCAATTTTCCTATCCAGCAGCCTCCGTGTCCTTGTGCTTTTTTTTTTTGCTTTCTGGTAACTACCATGCCCTCTGATCATTTTGCTCTCTGTATTAAAGAAATCACTTGTTATTATTTACTTTATTAACACCAACAACCAATTGACTTGCATGATTCTCTTAAGGTTCTTGTGTTACTGACATTTATAACAAGCTTGTTTCATATGATACCTGTATTCCAGGTTGAGGGGGAGTGTTAGAAATATGAATTGATTACTTTAAATCAGGAGATTTGATACGGGAATATCTTATCAAATCTTTTCCATTGTTGATATTGATTTTGTTTACTATTGTATCTCTTCTTCATTATAAATTAGAATACTTATGTGTACACAACATACGAAATTCATTTTATTCCTTCTCGGTCTTTCTCTTCTCAACATGGTACCGAAGCGATACCATTCTCCATGACTTGTTTTGTCACTAATCCTTTCAACAATTAATAGGCATTTGTGATCAATTTTTACAGTGTCCTATGGAAGAGAGGAATTTGTAAATTATTGAATATGCCAATAATTTAATGTAAACTACTGAGTTGAAGCTTACTTACATTATAGGTGGTCAGCAGGATTACTGTAACGATTTTGATTTGAGGAAGCCCCTGGATCGGCATTTTTTTAGTGGCAACAATGTAGATTGTGCTAGCATCAAAGATTCTCCAAACCTTAGTTCCCTTCAAGACCATTGTGCTGGATTTCTGGGTAAACTCTCAAGGTGAAGTGATCTATACCCACTATGTTATAAATGTATTCTTAGAGATATAAGGTGATTCCTCCTAGGCCTCTCCACCTAAGGTTCTTGACAGTATTGAACTGTTTATTCATATTGCCACACCTGGTTGAGTCAAGTTTTTCTGAATAGAATAAAATCACATGAGCTTAAATTGGACATGATCTACTGTTTGGATTTGATCATAAGTGTATAATGCTTTTTCTAAACCAAACTTTATTAAATCTTTTGATAGATATATTTTAGCATATGCAATTTAAGATTTGATAGAATACAATGGTGTCATTTGACCAAGGTAGCTGTCTCCACCCAGTGGGTAAGGGCTTTAATTGTTGTATTCAATTTAGGATTTAAATAAATTTTCTCTATTCTTAGTACTTTTTTGCTATAGTTGGCAGTTCATTGTTATGGTTGATGGTCTTACATAGGTAGCTGTTAGTTATTCTTATTTTTTTTTTATTTTGATGTGCATTTTGTGATCATAAATACAATATAGGGATTATGCATCTAGGAAGCAAGAAGTATTTGCAAGTTTTGCAAATGCATGCAATTGTGATAATTGACTTTGGAAAATATTTTTTTATCACCATCCCATTCTTTTGAATGCTGGAGTAAAAGGGATGATGAAGATTGCAGTATTGTTAATTTTGAACTATATTTGCTGTTGCTCCTGGACCATCACATTAGATAGTTTGGCGCTTTATCAAGGCAATTAGAGTTTGACTATTTCTTTAGGGAATTTCTTAATTCCCTCTGAATTTCTTGTTTTGCATCAATTAGGTTGTGATAAAGACTATGTTGATGTTTTTTTGAAAATTTTTTCTTAAGGTATTCTTGTTTCTGCCCACTTTTTCATTTACAAACATTATGGATGTCATCAACAGAAATGAAGGCAACATTTCCTCTGCTGGTCGTATTGCAATTCAATCATTTTGTTCTCCACAATGCAAGTATTCAACTGAGGTGAGTTAATGTATTTCCTTTTTTTTATAGTATTTTGAAATAAGTTTCTCCTTTGCCTTTGAGCTGTCCACTTTTTCTTTATTATTTTTATATCCTTCCTCTATTTGAATTAGGATATAGTTTACCTGCTTGCGGATCTGTCTTGCGATCGTAGTTGAGTCTCAGACATTGATACCGTTCTTCATTGTATAAAGGTTTAATATTTTTCTAATACGAGATGTCTTAATATTTCTTTTGTAGGAGTGGCATATGCTTTCCTTTATTAGGTCCCTAAAGAGCATGACCCAGTCTTCAAACGCTGTTGTTGTTGTAACCTTTCCACCTTCACTTCTTTCTCCATCTTGTTCACTAAGATTGCAGCATATGGCAGACACCTTACTTTCTGTCAGAGCCATTCCAGGTTCATAGACAACTCTCAGGTCTTATATTTCATGTGTTTATTTATGAATTATCTCAAGCTTCAGTAGAAAACTATATTTGTTTCAGATGAGGACAAGGAACTGGCAAAACTCCTCACTGGTTACCAGGATATGATTGGGCTTTTAAACGTACACAAAGCTGCACGGTTAAATACACAGGTTATATTCATACATTTTCATTTATCTTTGAATTACTGCTTTTGTGCACCCATAGTTCCCCATATGACATGCAGACAACTGTTTACGTCCATTTACCTCGATTGTATTTGTACCCCATTTTGACATGTTTTTACTCTACCTATCCTCCTTTCTTCCTCATGCAGTCTTAGCACCTGCAATCTTGCATTTATGGCGCACGCACACGCAAGACTCTTTAGCAATAGCTTTTAGCACTAAGTACATTATCGGCCTTTAATAAATGTGTGTTTGAATTTAAATGGAAAACCTGCATAAGTCCATCTTTTCAACTCAATTTCACTAAATCAGAGAAGCTTCTGGGAGCTGCTTTCAAATTTGACAGTATAAGAATTTGAACAAAAGACGCAGTAATTTGTTTGATAAGTATTAGTTTTTGGTACATGCGATAGATCTTGCCAGTCTTCTTGTAAAGTTCATCGGATTGAAAATTTTATTGGAGGAACAATGCATTTGTAGAAGCTACTTTTTCTTTCATTCTTGACACATCTGCCTATGCCAATTGTCTGATTTTCATCGTGCAGGTTCCAGTGATTTTGGAGGCTACAACGTTCTCAATAAAATTGCACAAACGGAGATTTTTGGTCTTAGAATGTCTAAATCAAGCCCCAGTTGACGGATCAAGTGGAAGTTCATATGGCACATCTGGCGGTTGTTCTGGCTCAACTAAAGTTGGGACACTTGATTTTTAGATTATACCTCATTTATAACTCAACATTTATTGTTGAAGCCAAAGATAATTATTTTTTTATTGTATAATTTGAAAATATTTGTATTTATTTATTGAAATTTAGAAAAAATGTATGGAGGTGGAAGAAGAAATACCCGTAAATAAGTTAAACTTGAACCAATGTGTTTGATAAGAGATCCATCAAGGTTGAGATGAAGAAGAAAAAGGTTTTTATTTCCTGCATCTCATGATTATTGTCTAGAAAGAAAAAAAAGATTTATGTTTATACAGTGTTCATGATTGGTTATTCCTGAACACTTTTTTCAATTATCCCATCTAAAATATATTTTCGAATTATAGATTTTGAAAACATTATAATAAAACAGTCCGAAAAGCATATTATAGACTTTAGATTAAGTATATATATATATATATATATATATATATTCTATATATTCTATAGAATTTCTTCTAGAAGGTTTGTAGAATAAGTAGTCTGACAGTTATTATTGAAATGATTGTTGACAGGATTAATTAATCAAGACAAAAAAGATAAAAAAAAATGGAAACTTTCTTAATTTCTGTCACCAATGGCTTCATTCATTAATCAAATGACTAAATGGCTGCAGGATAAAATGTTTAAAAACAGAAAAAAAAAAGACAAATGGTTTATTTTTGTTCTTTTAAAGGAAGATTAAAAATAAAAATTTATGAAAAAAAAAAGTTGTTAAATTAAGGAATAAAATTTCTTCTATACGAAAAAAAAAAACACAATACAAATATTCTGGTAACAATCTAATAAATTAATATTATAATTATATTTATTTTAATTTTTAATTTAAAACATTATTATAAAGAGAGCAGTTAAGATTGCGGTCTGAAAGAATGTTTATTCTTAGCCGAAAATGTTATGGATAAGATGGTGCTTATCGTTGGCAATGGTAATGACAATGGCAATGGTTGATGGTAATACTGCAACACCACACAGCAGAATTTGACATTGTCGTGTTGCGTTGAGTTTGGTTTTAACCATAAACTCTCATTCATGTTCTGTAACTCCCAAATGGCGGCGTTTGCTAAATCCTCCCAACTTCATGCTCAAAGGGATAATCCCCTTCTTCCTTCTCCTACTTCCACCAATTGCAACCTCAAAGCTTTCACTTTTACGCACAACCTGCACACCCTTCATCCCCCTCTTAGAAAAGTTAAACATGTTTCTGTTTCAAGTTCTGCCGCTGCCACTACCTCCCTCAGCAACCACCACAGCCACGACGCAAACTCTGATATTTCCCAACTGTGCCTTCTTGGGAACTTGGACCGTTGCATGAGCTACTTAGACTCCATGCACCAGCTTCGAATTCTCGTTGAAGATGATACTTACGTTGCCTTGGTACGACTATGTGAGTGGAAGGGAGCAAGGAAGGAAGGGTCTCGTGTTTATTCCTATGTTTCCATGTCCAGGACCCTTTTGAGCCTTCAACTGGGGAATGCGCTTTTGAGTATGTTTGTGAGGTTTGGGAACTTGGTGGATGCTTGGTATGTTTTTGGGAGAATGGAGAAAAGGAATTTGTTCTCTTGGAATGTTTTGATTGGTGGGTATGCTAAAGCTGGCTTCTTTGATGAGGCTCTTGACCTCTATCATAGAATGTTGTGGGTTGGTGAGAGGCCTGATGTTTACACTTTCCCTTGCGTTTTGAGGACTTGTGGTGGCATGCCTAACTTGATGAGGGGTAGAGAGATTCATGTGCATGTTGTAAGAAACGGGTTTGAGTCAGATGTGGATGTGCTTAATGCATTGATAACTATGTATGTGAAATGTGGGGATGTCAGTACTGCTAGGTTGGTGTTCGAAAAAATGTCTAATAGAGATAGGATTTCGTGGAATGCCATGATTTCAGGGTATTTTGAAAATGGGGAGTGTTTGCAGGGATTGAGACTGTTCGTGATGATGATTGAATATCCTGTTGATCCAGATTTGATGACCATGATCAGTGTGATTACTGCATGTGAGCTTCTGGGTGATGAGAGATTGGGGAGGGAGATTCATGGTTATGTTCTTAGAATGGGGTTCGGGAGAGACCCTTCAGTTCAAAATTCCTTAATTCAGATGTACTCATCTGTTGGACATATTCAGGAAGCTGAAACAGTTTTCTCTCGAACAGAATATAGAGATGTGGTGTCATGGACTGCAATGATATCAGGTTACGAGAATTGTTTGATGCCTCAGAAAGCACTTGAGACATATAAAATTATGGAAGCAGAAGGTGTCATGCCAAATGAAATCACCATTGCCACTGCACTCTCTGCTTGTTCTGGTATATGCAAATTAGACATGGGGACAGACCTTCATGAGGCGGCCAAACAGACAGGTCTCATCTCTCATCCGATAGTTGGAATGAAAGTCACCAAACTCAAGCCAAAACCAAATGTGTCTTCCATCAAACAGCACATCAACCTCAAAGAAACACAACAACTCCAAGGTCACTTCATCAAAACCAGTTTCAAATGGAGTTTTAGACTTCCTTTTGCAGCACTTGAATATTATTCTAGCAATGCAGCAATTCAAAGCTTTCTAATTACATCTTACATAAAAAACAACTGCCCTGCAGATGCGGCAAAAATGTATGCCTACATGCGTAGAACAGACACTGAAGTTGACAATTTTATCATACCCTCGGTTCTCAAAGCCTGCTCTCTTATCCCTTCAATCTTGCTAGGACAAGAGTTGCATGGTTTTGTGGTGAAAAATGGATTTCATGGGGATGTTTTTGTGTGTAATGCTTTGATCATGATGTACAGTGAGGCTGGAAGCTTGGCATCGGCACGACTGTTATTTGATAAGATTGAAAACAAAGATATTGTTTCTTGGAGTACTATGATTAGGAGCTATGATAGGAGTGGCTTATTTAATGAAGCATTGAACCTTTTTAGAGATATGCTTGTTATGGGAGTGAGGCCTAGTGAAATTGCAATGATAAGCATCACACATGTCTTAGCAAAACTTGCTGATTTGAAAACGGGGAAAGCCATGCATGGTTATGTAATAAGGAATGTGAAGTATGGAAAATCAGGAGTTTCTCTAAGTACTAGTTTGATTGATATGTATGTTAAATGTGGAAATTTAGCTTATGCAATAAGGCTTTTTGATGGCTTGTCTGAGGCTAGTATCATTTCATGGACTACTATGATTGCAGGCTACATTCATTGCAATAATTTGAATGAAGGTGTAAGACTCTTTGTCAAAATGCTTGATGAGGGTATGTTTCCAAATGATATTTCAATCCTTAGTTTGGTAAAAGAATGTGGCACAGTAGGAGCTCTAGAACTAGGAAAGTGGTTGCATGCTTTCACATTAAGAAGTGGATTTACAATGTCTTTGGTTCTAGCCACTGCTTTTATTGACATGTATGGCAAATGTGGTGATGCTAGAATTGCAAGATCTGTATTTAGCAGCTTCAAGGGCAAAGATTTTATGATGTGGAGTGCCATGATTTCAGCTTATGCACAAAACAATTGTATAAATGAAGCCTTTGATATCTTTATTCAGATGACAAGTTGTGGAATAAGGCCAAATGAGATAACCATGGTTAGTCTCCTTAGGATATGTGCAAAAGCTGGATCACTTGAAATGGGGAAGTGGATCCATTCTTACATAGACAAGCAAGGAATTAAAGAAGACATGATTCTTAAAACATCTTTGGTGAACATGTATGCCAAATGTGGAGACATAGATGCAGCTCATAGATTATTTGATGCAGTGATGGACCGAGACATTTTAATGTGGAATGCCATGATATCTGGTTTTGCAATGCACGGTCATGGTGAGGCCGCATTGAAACTCTTTGAAAAAATGGAAGCACTAATGGTTGTCCCTAATGACATTACATTCATTGGAGCTCTTTATGCTTGTAGCCACTCAGGATTGTTGCATGAAGGGAGGAGGTTGTTTCACAAAATGGTTCATGAATTTGGGGTTGTCCCTAAAGTTGAGCACTATGGTTGTATGGTGGATCTTCTTGGTAGAGCAGGAATGCTTGATGAAGCAAAGAAACTAATTGAAAACATGCCTATGAAGCCAAACATGGTTGTGTTTGGATCTCTTCTTTCTGCATGCAAGCTTCACAAAAATCTCAAACTAGGAGAATGGATAGCAGAACAATTTTTGTCATTGGAACACCATAAAAGTGGGTATAATGTTCTAATGTCAAACATATATGCTTCAGAAAGTAGATGGGGTGATGTTGCACATATAAGGAGAGGTATGAAGGATGAGGGAATTGTTAAAGTAGCAGGTGTAAGTTCCATTGAAGTGAATGGATCACTTCATGAATTCATAATGGGAGATAGGGATCACCCAGATGCTGAAAAAATTTATGAAATGATTGGTGAGATGAGAGAAAAACTGGAAGATGTTGGATACACCCCAGATGTATCTTGTGTTCTGATGAACATGGACAATGAGGAGAAAGAAACTGCACTTAACTATCACAGTGAAAAACTAGCAATGGCATATGGACTGATTAGCACTGCTCCTGGTGTTCCAATTAGAATTGTGAAGAATCTTAGAATTTGTGATGATTGCCACAATGCAACCAAGTTGCTTTCCAAGATTTATGGGAGGGAGATCATAGTGAGGGACCGAAATCGTTTTCATCACTTTCAAGAAGGATATTGTTCTTGTTGTGATTATTGGTAAGAAAAAGTTTACAAAAAGGAGACTGTATACTTAGATATTCAATGGTAGGAATCAAAATGTAAATTTTAGTTTCACATCGATTGAGTGCAAATAACAAAGTGCAACAATATATAGAAAATCTATGAATACAATACTTTTATGTTTTAGATTAGAGATTGTGTTATATATAAATAATTTTTCTAAAATACCCAACATTAACCAATATTACAACTTCTTCACCAAAACAAAATTAACAAATGATTTCCATGGTATAATGCTAGAATAAAAAAAACTTAAATAGAATGTGTTCTTGTATGAGTCGGAAGGGGTACTTTTAGTGTGTGTAACTGCACCTGTCTTCCTCTATAGCACAACATTCGATCTTGGACAACGGGAGAAGAAAATGTACCTGTAAAAGATACATTGATGTTTAAATTAGAATTCGGTATAGGGTAGGTGAAAATAATAAATATTGTACAATGATGCGAACCTTTGCATTAGATGTAGTGCATACTTGTAAGATTCTAATGAGTCATCGATTCTAGACCTGTATTAGGATAGACCAAAGCTAATCTTAATGTTAAAATATGATTTCATACCTTTAATGAGGTTAATTGTACCATATAGAAAATAGTTGTTGGTTCCTTAATCATTAGATTCAATCATAGTATCTGCATGTGTGAGGTCCGATCTTCCAATCGGATGGAGATTCGACCACCTCACCTTGTGATGTAAGTCAACCATTGGTAAATGAAAGAAGTATTAGTTGGAGTGGATCTTAATCACACTTTAAATCTTCTGCCTCTTCAAAATCAAATACAAATCAATGGTAGGAATCAAAATGTAAATTTTAGTTTCACATCGATTGAGTGCAAGTAACAAAGTGCAACAATATATTGAAAATCTATGAATACAATACTTTTATGTTTTAGATTAGAGATTGTGTTATATATAAATAATTTTTTCTAAAATACCCAACATTAACCAATATTACAACTTCTTCACCAAAACAAAATTAACAAATGATTTCCATGGTATAATGCTAGAATAAAAAAAACTTAAATAGAATGTGTTCTTGTATGAGTCGGAAGGGGTACTTTTAGTGTGTGTAACTGCACTTGTCTTCCTCTATAGCACTACATTCGATCTTGGACAACGGGAGAAGAAAATGTACCTGTAAAAGATACACTGATGTCTAAATTAGAATTCGGTATAGGGTAGGTGAAAATAATAAATATTGTACAATGATGCGAACCTTTGCATTAGATGTAGTGCATACTTGTAAGATTCTAATGAGTCACCGATTCTAGATCTGTATTAGGATAGACCAAAGCTAATCTTAATGTTAAAATATGATTTCATATCTTTAATGAGGTTAATTGTACCATATAGAAAATAGTTGTTGGTTCCTTAATCATTAGATTCAATCACAGTATCTGCATGTGTGAGGTCCGATCTTCCAATCGGGTGGAGATTCGACTGCCTCACCTTGTGATGTAATTCAACCATTGGTAAATGAAAGAAGTATTAGTTGGAGTGGATCTTAATCACACTTTAAATCTTCTGCCTCTTCAAAATCAAATACAAATCTTCAACAAATTAATGTGTGTTGTAAATTGAATTACACTATTAAGTAATTTTATTAATAAGTTAACTAGAAATAGTGGAATAAAATTTATCATCAAATACTTTAAATTTAAATAAACCCTTTTCATAATATTAAAAAATTAATAGCATGAGTAAGCAGCTACCATGGGCATTGAGACAATTCAATTGTTTTAATTTGTCTGAGTATAAGGATTTTCATTTTTTTAATGTTTGTCTAAGCATAATGAAAAGTGTGTTATTTGGATTTGCCTTATATTAATTACTTTAACACTTTGTATTAATTATTTTATTTACATAATTAATTATCATTTTGACTATTAGGTATTACTCTTTGCTCTAAGAAAACCTTAAACTAATAAAATTATATAAAAGATTATTAAACATTGAATATCAATTTAATTTTAAATTGATATATTTAACTAATGTTTATGAATTACTTAAAAAAAATTCATTGATTTCTAATAGTGAAAGATTTCATTTTAGTTCCTAAAAAAATTTAATAAAAATATGTTTTTAGTGTTTATGTATTAAAAACTTATATTTCTTCAAATTTAAAGAATTTAAATGATTTATTTTCAATTTGAAGATCAAAATTGAGTTAACCTAAAATTTAGATATTAAAAGCTTAATCAACCCTTTTGTAAATATGATGAAATGGAATTATTGGGTCATTCTTGCATATAAGAAGTGTAGTGATTGTGTGAGTGAGACCCAACGGTGCCATAAATTCCTTCGCTTTGCACAAAAACTCCGAACTCACTGCTTTTTAAGGTGACCCTCTCTCCTCCATCTTTCACGTTTCATCATTGTATTGGGTTCTTCAACTGCTTCATATTTCTATGTGTGTATTTCTGAATTGAGAAATTTAGATTGGTGTGCTACGTGTAGGGAAAACCGAAGTTTAGGTTGCTTGCACGCCACGTGTTTGATAATATGCTTGCACAAAGCTTCACTCGTAGTTTTGTAATTTTTTTTGTGTCTGAAGTTTTGTCTGACTTGGAAGTTTTTGGATATGTCCGTTCATTTGAACTTACATGGAATTGCTTCCTCTAATTTCTTTCGTGTTGTAAAATGTGGATACTACTGCTATTGCTTCTAATTACTTAGTGTATCTGTAAGCTGTTTGTTATATGGTTTGTGAGGGCCTTTTTACTTTTTTTTACTGCTATTGATTATATGTTGTATTCGGGGTTAAAAATGTGTTTTTTGTTCCCTTTTAAATATTACTAGTTTTTTTTTTCTTTTGGTCTGTAGTTTTTAAAAAAGTTGTAAGAAAGGCATCCCGTGGGTTTAATTTCCCTAATCTTGCTTGGACGAAAGCACTATTGAGTTTTGTCCCTTTTCGTGATTGCAATTGGAAGGCTTCAATTTTGTATGGCGTGGTTTAGATTCACTTTTTGGTTTTGATCGAAATTGAAATTCGAAGGAAGCTCACTTCTGCATTTAATCTTTAATTGCGAGTTTGAGCCTTCATATTAATTTCACTTGTTTTTTGGTTAGTGTACTTGTTTATTGTTTTGTTGCATTTATAAATCGCATTTTTTATGATGTTTGCAATTTGGTCATGTGGTCTTCGAAACGTCCTTTTGACATGAGTTGCAGCCTATTCAGTGGACTCACGTAAACATGTACTCTTGCTTCCTCAGGTCTCTGAGTGGCATATTATAAAGTTTTGATGCAGAATGACCACAACCAGGGCTCGAGTTAGTAGCTTCTCCCGCAATGTGTCAACTGTGACATCTCAGAATCCTGGACTTAAGCATGGCCCTAATGGGACAATGCTCATTTCATCTGGGATTCCTGATCTTGACAGTAATTATCTCTTTGACTTCCTTTTAACTGGCTGTTTGGTAAATGAGTTAGTTATATTGTTTTATTTGATTCATGTGGAGTGTCTTTTCATAGATGATTCTCTTGCTTGCTTTTTTTCCCTTTTGAATAGAGATTTTAGGTGGTGGTTTTCCATTGGGTAGCCTTGTCATGGTTATGGAAGATGAAGAAGCACCTCATCATATGCTTTTATTGAGAAATTTTATGTCTCAAGGACTTGTACAAAAGCAACCACTTTTGTATGCTAGTGCATCCAGAGATCCTAAAAGATTTCTTGGTACTTTGCCTAGTCCGGCATCACCCAAAGGGGATAAATCTTCAGATCTTAGCCATGTACTTTTGTTCATCCTTTTCTCTTTGTGATGTAATGACTTTTTTTTATGATAATTTGGTTTATTTATTTTTCTTATAATTACAGGAGAAGGATATAAGAATTGCTTGGCAATACAAGAAGTACTTTGGTGAGCCTCAGCTAAATCTCAACTCTAATAATGGTAAGTTAGTATATAACCTTCTCCCAATTATTACTGTTTTACTATTACTTCATCTCTGGTATTAATTTTTTCTCTCTTTTGGTAAGTATGCAATAAATGCCTATCTCATATCAATACAGACCATTGTGTATACTTGAAGTTGCATTGTAGTTATTTTAATTAAGTTGTTTGTTGAAATTACATGGTCGTAGGTGTTGAGGGAGAGAAGAGAGACTTTGTATGATATTTTATTATGTAATGAAATGCATTCTAATGTAGTAGTATTTGTCGTTTCAATAAAACCTGGAGTGCTATCCCTTCTTTAGATTAACTGTAGCCCTAACTAATTAGGAAAACAAATCATGATGAAAAAAATATAATAAACGATTCTCTAATAGATAATAAGGATTTAGGGAAGCTAATCCTTAAGAATAATATGAAATGTGATAAGACATTTTGTATATTTTCAACACCATAATCTTTTTTTTCTCTCAAAGGCACTAAAATTAAAGTAAATGTTAGAGATATGATTTGATTGTATTAGAGACATGATTTGATTACTTTAAATAGGGATATATTATATGATTTGATAGAGAAATATCTTATGAAATATTTTTCATTATTAGATATTGATTTTGTTCCTTATTATTGTAGCTCTTCTTTATTATAAATAAGAATACTTATGTGTACAGAACACACAAAATTTATTATATTCCTATATGTTTCTCTATTCTCAGCATGGTACCACAGTGGCACCATCCTCCACGGTCTATTTTGTTATTAATCCTTTCATCATGGTATCAGAGACTAACAAGATGGGAACCCTAATCTTAGTTTTCCCTGTGGCCCCACTGCTCATAGGTGTAAATTTTTTTAGAAGCTGTGTATATTTCTGGTTTCTATTTTTTAAGAAACTGGGTAAGTATTTTTTTAGACTATTCATCTTCAGTGTTATTTTTCACTATTGGTGTTTTTTGGTGATATTTTTCTGGCTGGCGATTGCCACTACTAACATTTCCTAGGTGTGTAGTGATTCACCTTTTGCTTTTCAACAGTCACTATGCCCTTTGACCAATTTTGCTTCCTAGCAACCTCCATGTCCTTTGTGTAATTTTTTTTCCCTCTCCTCCGGTAACCACTGTGCCTTCTGATAATTTTTGCTCTCCGGTAGCCATTGCACTATCGAAGAAGTTTTTGCCTGACTTTTGTAGCAAGCTTGACTCATGCTCCAACATGAAGGGGAGTGTTAAAGATATTGTTTGTTATTAATCATTTCAACATGGTATAAGAGCCTAACAAGAAAGGAACCCTAATCTGAGTTTCCCCTTTGCGCCCACTGCTCATAGGTGTAATTCTTTTAGAAACTGTCTACATTTTTGGTTTCTGGTTTTTAGAAATTGTGTTTTTTTTACTATACACTGTTGGTGTTACTGTTCATCATCATGTTTTTCTGGCTGGAAACCACCATCTCTCGGACATTACCTAGCTTTGTGATGACCATTTTTTGCTTTTCAACAATCATCATGCCTTCTGACCAATTTTCCTTTCCAGCAGCCTCCGTGTCCCTGTGCTTTTTTTTTTTTTGCTTTCTGGTAACTACCATGCGCTCGAATCATTTTGCTCTGTGTGTTAAAGAAATCATTTGTTATTATTTACTTTATTAACTCCAACAACCAATTGACTGACATGATTCTCTTAAGGTTCTTGTGTTACTTACTGACGTTTATAACCAGATTGTTTCATATTATACATGTGTTCCAGGTTGAGGGGGAGTGTTAGAAATATGAATTGATTACTTTAAATCAGGAGATTTGATACGGGAATATCTTATCAAATATTTTCCATTGTTTGATATTGATTTTGTTTACTATTGTATGTTTTCTTCATTTTAAATTAGAATACATATGTGTACACATCATACAAAATTCATTGTTTTATTCCTTCTTGGTTTTTCTCTTCTCAACATGGTACCGAAGCGATACCATTCTCCATGACTTGTTTTGTCACTAGTCCTTTCAATAATTAATAGGCATTTGTGATCAATTTTTACAGTGTCCCATGGGAAGAGAGCAATTTGCAAATTATTGAATATGCCAATAATTTAATGTAAATTACTGAGCTGAAGCTTACTTACATTGTAGGTGGTCAGCAGGATTACTGTAACGATTTTGATTTGAGGAAGCCCCTGGATCGGCATTTGTTTAGTGGCAACAATGTAGATTGTGTTAGCATCAAAGATTCTCCGAACCTTAGTTCTCTTCAAGACCAATGTGCTGGATTTCTGGCTAAACTCTCAAGGTGAAGTGATCTGTACCCGCTGCATTAGAAATGTATTCTTAGAGATATAAGATGATTCCTCCACCTAAGATTCTTGACAGTATTGAACTGTTTATTCATATTGCCGTACCTGGTTGAGTCAAGTTTTTCTGAATAGAATAAAATAAAATGAGATTAAATTGGACACAGTTTACTGTTTGGATTTGATCATAAGTGTATAATGACGCTCTTTCTAAACAAAACTTTATTAAATCTTTTGATAGATATTTTTTAGCATATGCAATTTAAGATTTGATAGAATACAATAGTGTCACTTGACCAAGGTAGCTGTTTCCACCCAGTGGGTAAGGGCTTCAATTGTTGTATGCAATTTAGGATTTAAATAAATTTTCTCTATTTTTAGTACTTTTTTGCTATAGTTGGCAGTTCATTGTTATGGTTGATGGTCTTACGTAGGTAGCTGTTAGTTATTCTTATTTTTATTTATTTTGATGGGCATTTTGTGATCATAAATAAATACAATATAGGGACTATGTATCTATCTAGGAAGCAAGAAGTATTTGCAAGTTTTGCAAATGCATGCAATTGTGATAATTGACTTTGGAAAATATTTTTTTATCACCATCCCATTCTTTTGAATGCTGGAGTAAAAGGGATGATGAAGATTGCAGTATTGTTAATTTTGAACTATATTTGCTGTTGCTCCTGGACCCTCACATTAGATACTTTGGCGCTTTATTCAAGGCAATTAGAGTTTGACTATTTCTTTAGGGAATTTCTTAAATCCCTCTGAATTTCTTGTTTTGCATCGATTAGGTTGTGATAAAGACTATGTTGATGATTTCTTTAAAATTTTTTCTTAAGGTATTCTTGTTTCTGCCCACTTTTTCATTTACAAACATTATGGATGTCATCAACAGAAATGAAGGCAACATTTCCTCTGCTGGTCGTATTGCAATTCAATCATTCTGTTCTCCACAATGCAAGTATTCAAATGAGGTGAGTTAATATATTTCCTTTTGTTATAGTATTTTGAAATAAGTTTCTCCTTTGTCTTTGGGCTGTCCATTTTTTTTTATGATTGACATATACGCTTCCTCTACATGAATTAGGAAATAGTTTACCTGCTTGCAGATTTGTCTTGCGATCCTAGTTGAGTCTCAGACATTGATACCGTTCTTCATTGTATAAAGGTTTAATATTTTTCTAATACGAAATGTGTTAATATTTCTTTTGTAGGAGTGGCATATGCTTTCCTTTATTAGGTCCCTAAAGAGCATGACCCAGTCTTCAAACGCTGTTGTTGTTGTAACCTTTCCACCTTCACTTCTTTCTCCATCTTGTTCACTAAGATTGCAGCATATGGCAGATACCTTACTTTCTGTCAGAGCCATTCCAGGTTCATAGACAACTCTCCGGTCTTATATTTCATGTGTTTATTTATGAATTATCTCAAGCTTCAGTACAAAACTATATTTGTTTCAGATGAGGACAAGGAACTGGCAAAACTCCTCACTGGTTACCAGGATATGATTGGGCTTTTAAACGTACACAAAGCTGCACGGTTAAATACACAGGTTATATTCATACATTTTTATTTATCTTTGTTGAAGCTACTATTTTCTTTCATTCGGACACTTCTGCCTTTGCCAATTGTATGATTTTCATGGTGCAGGTTCCAGTGATTCTGGAGGCTACAACGTTCTCAATAAAATTGCACAAACGGAGGTTTTTGGTCTTAGAATGTCTAAATCAAGCCCCAGTTGACGGATCAAGTGGAAGTTCATATGGCACATCTGGCGGTTGTTCTGGGTCAACTAAAGTTGGGACACTTGATTTTTAGATTATACTTCATTTATAACTCAACATTTGTAACAACCAAACAGACGCTAACAATAGTGAGTCAGGCTCAATGTTTTTCTTAATGCTTGAAATGTTAAATTTTTGTTACTTGTATCTTTTTGTTCCTTTGATATCACTATTGGTTCGCCTGCAATGTACAGATATTTTCCTTAAAAGATACTGTGAGTTCAATGTTGACTGTGGTTTTCTTTAAGGATGACTATAGTCGAAGAAGATAGTTAAGTTGGTGGAAATTATTTGGATTGTATAATTCCAAAATCAAAGATAATTCGTTTTTTATTGTTGAAGCCAAAGATAATTATTTTTTTATTGTATAATTTGAAAATATATTTTATTTATTTATTTATTGAAATTTAGAAAAAATGTATGGAGGTGGAAGAAGAAATACCCGTAAATAAGTTAAACTTGAACCAATGTGTTTTGATAAGAGATCCATCAAGGTTGAGATGAAGAAGAAAAAGGTTTTTATTTCCTGCATCTCATGATTATTGTCTAAAAAGAAAAAAGATTTATGTTTATACAGTGTTCATGATTGGTTATTCCTGAACACTTTTTTCAATTATCCCATTTAAAATATATTTTCGGATTATAAATTTTGAAAACATTCTAATAAAACAGTCCGAAAAGCATAATATATTCTTTAGATTAAGTATTTCTATATATATATTCTATAGAATTTCTACTGGAAGGTTTCTAGAATAAGTAGTCTGAAAGTTACTATTAAAATAATTGTTGACAGGATCAATTAAACAAGATAAAAAAGGATAAAAAAACACATCGAAACTTTCTTAATTTCTGTCACCAATGGTTTCATTCATTAATCAAATGACTAAATGGGTGTAGGATAAAATGTTTAAAAACAGAAAAAAAAGGACAAATGGTTTATTTTTGTTTTAAAGGAAGATTTAAAATAAAAATGTCTGAAAAAAACAACAGAAGATGTTAAATTAAGATTTAGCTAAAGAATATGATACCTTGACCCCAAACACATATAACAAAGAGTCTCGATATGTTGACACCCTCTGCACATGACACACATTTGACGCCGCAGAGGTGGCATAGACGTGGCCGAGTGATATAGCATTGCGTGACATGGCAAAGTGAGATTGCGTTAAGTGATCTGGCAAGTTTCCAACGACGAGTGCTTTACATCGGTTGGTAGTTTCAACCGATGTAATATTTGTAGTTTTTTTCGACCATAGTTCTACATCGGGTGGTTGTGACAACCAATGTAGTATTGTAGTTTTTTTCGGCCATAGTTCTACATCGGGTGGTAGTGACAACCGATGTAGTATTTGTAGTTTTTTTCAACCATAGTTCTACATCGGGTGTCACTACCAACCAATGTAGTATTTGTAGTTTTAACTTATACGCTTACATCGGTTGGTAGTCACAAACAGTGTAATATATTGTAGTTTTTAATCATATGACATATTACAGTTGTGTTTTCCATATAACTGATGTAAATATTAAATGTCCTCTGTCCAATCGCTACCACCGAGCGACCTGCTCTGCTCGATCGCCCCCGCCACACTCGTTCAGAGAAGACGCACCACCTCCGCACAGAGAAGACGCAACGAAGCATCCCTAGTTTAGCGTTTGGCCAGCGCCGCCGTCGCAACTCTCTGCGACGCCTAGTTCCTCCAACGCCAGGCCAGCAGTCGCAGCCTCCAACGACGCCTCCACCACTGGGAAGCTGGCCGTGAAACCAGTGGTCGTCGTCCAGCTGCGAGAAAGACGGCGACGAACCCTAATAGCAGCAGGTCCAGGTTACGTAAATTAACGAAACTGAAACCCTAAATTGAAGATTTGGGGGTTTTAGGGTTTCCTACTACAGGTTCGGACTTGTTAGCCTTTTAAAATGGCGGAGGGCTCTGCGGGTTTCCTCATTCCATGGACTTGTTTGATCGATCGAAAAGTCTGTCCTGATAATAAAGTATATTCCATGTCCGGTCAAAGGAAGACTTGTGCTCAGGCTTTGGGAAATACATGTGACATTCCCTTGTTCCAACTACCTACCCCTTGTATTAAGGGTGACATGATTGCTGTCCAGATTGATGAGGCAGATTACTTGGCTGGTCTTGAGGATTGCAAAACCTATCTCCATGGTCGGGTTATTCTATCTAAGGGGGATAAACCTCTCACACACCTGGATTTAACTAAAAAGTTGCAGCCGGTGTGGAAAGCTCTTGGACCATGGAAAGCAATTCCTCTTGGAAAGGGTTTCTATGAGTTTGAGTTCGCTTCTATAGAAGACATGAGATGGGCCCTCGGAATGGGTTCCCTCAAGTTATCTCCTGGTTTATTGAGATTGTTTGCCTGGACAAAAGACTTTGTCCCAGCTACCATGAAGAATACCAAAACTCAGACATGGGTTAGAATCTACCATTTGCCTTTGGAGTATTGGAAACCAAATACAATATATTCCATCGTTAGAGGCCTTGGTACTCATTTGTCTTTGGATGAGCATACTATGAGAAAGAATAGGGGTATGTTTGCTAGAGTGTTGGTGGATATTGATCTTCTGTCCCCTCTCTCCGATCAACTTTTGGTTGAACGTCCAGACTTTGCTTTTGTAGCTGGTGTGGAATATGAATGGCTCCCTCCTTTTTGCTCTCATTGTAAGATGATTGGGCACGAGCTTGCTCAGTGTCGGGCGATCCATGACCAGGGTCGTGTTCTTGGGCCTCAACATAAACCTTCTCAGAAGGCATTTTCTGATGAACGGGACCAAGGGAGGATCGTGATTCCTAAACAACGTAAAGAATATAGGAAAAAAGATCCAGAGACAAAACTCGTGGAAGGCCTCATTGATAAGTAGAAAGTTGATGAAACAGGTGGAGGGGAGGATGTTTTTGCAGATATGCCTCCTCTTGAGGATGCTTCAGATCATGATAGGTCCTCACCCAAGCAGGGGTTATCCACTCCCACTTTGGATTCACTTGCTGTTATGCAAGCTAAGGACTCAGAGTCAAATTCAACAACTTTTATTGATGATCATCATGTGGAGGTATCTGTTCCTGTGATTGTACCATCTCCGTTGCGTACTACCTCTCCTCGAAGGGTTAAATCACATGCGGATACTAATGCACCAGTTCCTAATGTGGAGGTCTCTGCTATTGTGACTGTACCATCTCAGTCGCCTCATCCCTCCCCTCGAAAGGCTAAATATCTTGGGGATGTTAAAGCAATATCGTTGGTCCTTCAAAATCACTTTTCTTCTCTTGATGGTTTGGAAACTACAGATGTGGGAGTTGATTCTCATATTGGAGCGTCAACTATTCCGCCTACCATTATTGGAATTAATTCTGATCATATTGAAAATCAGGTTGTTTCAAAATTTTGGACTGACTCTAATGACATGGAGGAGGATGACAGTGATAATGGGGAGGAAACAGTTTGCACTAAAAGAAAACCAGGGAGACCACCTAAGGGGACTGGTAAATCCAGGAAAACTGCTAAGGCAGTTCTCTCTACAACGTCGCAATGAAGGTCTCTTCATTTTTTTGGAATGTCAGAGGATTGGGGAACCACAAAACTGTGGAGATGTTGCTTAGTTTACTTAACCTACATAAACCTCTCCTGGTTTTTCTTGCTGAACCCATGATGTCGTACACTAATGCTTTCGACGTCCTTTTCAAATCTGTTAATATGCATTTGGTGGCTACGTTTCCTATTGTTAATAAAGTTGCTAAGCTTTGGTGTTTGTCGGTTCCTAATCTTGTCCAAAATTTCTTGGTTAATGATCAATTTATCTTTGTAACTTGTCGTCTGCAGGATAAAAGTTTTAGCTTTGCAGGTGTTTATGGTGCTAACACATACTTGTCTAGACGATTTTTATGGAGGGATCTTAGTTTCTTCACATGGCCTTGGTGTATTCTGGGAGATTTTAATGTTGTGCTCTCGGCGGATGACTGTAAAGGGGGGGTGGCTCCTAATCAGGTTTCTTGTAATGAATTCCTGGACTGGATTAATACTAATGATCTTTCTTGTATGCCTTTTACTGGATCTTGTTATACTTGGTGTAACGGAAGGAGAGGGTTGCATAGAATTCACAGAAGACTGGATAGGGCTTTATGTAATGGAGTGTGTCTGGATGAATGGGAATCTTGTTCTTATCAGGTTCTTGTTAAAAATTGTTCTGATCATTCCCCTATTCTTGCTAGTCTTGCTAGTAATTCTTTGCGGAAGGTTAGCAATTTTCGTTTATTTTCGATGTGGCTTTAGGACACTTCGTGTCTAAAGCCTATTCTTGATTCTTGGGCTAATCAGGTTGTTGGTTGTCCTATGTTTATCTTGCAACATAAGTTAAAAAGGTTGAAGCTTGAGCTCCGTGACTGGAATAAAAATTCTTTTGGTAATGTTCATAATGGAGTTCTTCTTAAGCAGGGCATCCTTCTTGGTATTCAAAAAAGCTTAGAGACTGCTAGTTTGTCTGATAGTGATGGACTTCTCTGTCAAGAAAAGATTGCTAAGGAGGAGCTTGATCATGCTCTTCACTGTCAATATTTGTTTTGGAAAGAAGGGGCTAGGATGTTATGGTTCAAGGATGGAGATCGAAATACTGCTTTTTTCCATGCGGTGGTCAAAAGGAGATATAATTCTAGTGGGATTCATCGTCTACGGATTGATAATGAGGTTACGGAGGATCCTAAAATCATTGAGGATCATATTTTGGACTTTTATAAAAATCTTTATGCTGAGTCTATTTCTAATGTTCTGGATACTGATAATATGGAAGATTTTATTGGTACTTATATTCCTGCGATGGTTTCCTCTGAGGAGAATATGATGTTGATTAAGTGTCCAGATTTCTCTGAAATTAAAAATGTTGTTTTTAATCTTAACGATAATAGTGCTCCTGGTCCTGATGGTTTTGGTGGTGTTTTCTATCATTCTTGCTGGGAAATTATTGGGACAGATGTTTGCAATGTTGTTCAACAGTTTTTTAAACAAAACTGGGTTCTCCCTGGAATGAACAGTAATGTGGTATCTCTTATTCCAAAGGTTCAGGGTGCTGATTCCATTAAAGATTACAGGCCAATTGCTGTTGCTAATTTCAAGTTTAAGATTATTTCCAAGATACTGGCGGATAGGCTTGCACTTGTGGCTGCTAGAATCATTTCTCCTAATCAATATGGATTTGTGCAGGGTAGACAGAATCAGGATTGCATTGGTATTGCTTCTGAAGCTATTAACCTGCTTTCTAAAAAGGTTAGAAGAGGTAATGTGGCTTAGAAAGTTGATATTCATAAAGCTTTTGACACTCTAAGTTGGAAGTTCTTATTATTAGTTTTAAAACGCTTTGGTTTTCACCCCTCATTTGTCGGTTGGATTAGTACAATTCTCCGTTCAGCTATGCTTTCTATAAGAATAAGTGGTAGTTTGGTGGGTTTTTTTCCTTGCAGTCGAGGGGTAAGACAAGGTGATCCATTGTCTCCTTTACTTTTCTGTCTTGCAGAGGAAGTTCTTAGTAGAGGTCTCTCTAAGCTTGTGAATGATAAGAAGATTTTAAATATGGCCATTCCGCACGGTTATCTAACTCCCTCTCATATTTTGTATGCTGATGACATATTTATTTTTTGTAGGGGGGATATTAAGTCTCTTAAAAATTTGAGTTCTTTTCTTAAAACATATGGTGATTTTTCTGGTCAATATATTAATAACTCTAAAAGTAGTTTCTTCACCATGGATAATTCTCCAAGATTTGTCACCAAAATTCAAAATATTCTTTCTTGTAGTCATGGTTGTTTGCCTTTCCATTATTTAGGAGTGCCTATCTTTGTTGGTGCTCCAAAGTGTCGGTTTCTTCAACCTTTGGCTGATAAAGTTAAATTGAAGCTAGCATCTTGGAAAGGTAAATCTCTTAGCATGATGGGTCGAATTCAGCTGGTCAATACGGTGATTACTGGATCTCTAGCTTATAGTTTTAATATGTATAAGTGACTTGTTTCACTTATTAAGCAAGTTGAGCAGTGGTGTCAGAATTTTATTTGGACTGGTGATATTATGAAAAAAGGTATTTGTTCACCTCTTGAGGATGGAGGCTTGAATATCATTAATTTTCATCATGAAAATAATGCATATCTTCTTAAGCTTGCTTGGAACTTTGCTTATAGCGACAAACCTTGGTCTTTACTCTTGAAAGCCAGGGTTCTTAAATCAAAATATGAATTTCGAACGGTTTATAGATCTTCCTCTCTCTGGCCTGGAATTAAGCAATTTTATTCTACCATACTTGACTATACTTATTGGACTGTTGGTACAGGTTCTTTTATTAATTTCTAGAATGATAAATGGTGCTCTACTACTTCTTTAGCAAATATTGCAGGGTTATCTGATGGTGTTAGCATTCCGGATACAGTCTCTCAATTTTGAACAGGTTGTGATTGGAATATTCCCTTCTCTTTACAGCATATGCCTCTTTTTTTTAATCATATCATGATTAGAGAGGAACAGGATATTCCTAATTGGATTCTAAATGAGTCTGGTCGTTTCACTCTTAAATCGGCTAGGACTTTTTTCTTGGAACCAGGAGTTCCAGGTGGTTGGGGTAAATTCATTTGGTCTTCATCTATTCCGCCTTCCAAAACTCTAGTACTCTGGAAAATATTTCATGGGCGACTTCCTACAGATCAACATATTCAGAATAAGGGTTTGCATATATGTTCTATGTGTTCGCTTTGTGAAAAGCAAGAGGAATCTATTCAACATCTATTTTTTGAATGTTCTAACGCATTGCATATTAGGAGTTGGGTACGACAAATTTTTCTTACTTCTCATTTCTCTAATAAGGATGATCTACTTTCTTTTATTAAGAGTGATGGTAGTCCTTTGGTTAAATTGATTAAGCTTGCGGTGATAACCTTTTCTATATGGATGATATGGCGTATGAGGAATTATGCTAGATTTCAGGATAAGATTGGGGTTTCTAAGGCTATTTCGATAATTAAAGATTTAACTTGTCTAGTGGGAAATTCGTCTAAAGCTTCAATGAAGAATGATATGTTGGACTTCAACGTGATTAAGTTTTTCGGTATTAAGACTCGTAGTGGTAAAGTTCTTCGTCCTCTTCCTATTAGATGGGAATTTCCTTCACCAGGCTGGGTCAAAATTAATACTGATGGGGCTGCTAGGGGGTATCCTGGTCTTGCTACTTGTGGAGGTATTTTTCGTGGGAGTATGAGAGAATTTATTGGTGCTTTTTCAGCGTTTCTTGAAGTTCAAACTGCTTTGGTTGCTGAGTTTTATGGAGTTATACATGCTATGGAGGAAGCTCAAAACATGAGACTTACTAATGTCTGGCTTGAATGTGATTCTGCCTTGGTTTGTGTTGCGTTTACTGCTAGGACTAATGTTCCGTGGATGCTTCAGAATCGATGGAATACTTGTCTTAATTTTTGTGGGACAATCAGGTTTAGGGTAACTCATATTTTTCGTGAAGGGAATGCGTGTGCTGATAAGTTGGCTAATTTAGGATTTATTCATAGAGAATCTTTTCATTGGTATAATAGACTCCCAGCTAGTCTGTTCTTAGAATTCTTTATGAATAGGTATAATCTACCTATGTATCGTTTGTGTTAACATATGAGTTTTGGTCTAGTCCCCCCATATTTTTGTATTTTCTTTCTTTTTTCTTTTTTTAATAATATTTTTTTTCATGTGATGACAGATGATTGTTGTTTCTTGAGGTGTCAGCTTAGCTGAGATGTCAAGTTGCATAGTGATGCCTAACACGAAAACTTTATAAAAAAAAAATATAGTTCTTCAATGCATACACCAACAAGGTGATCAAACGTTCAATGAATGTAGTTGTTGGTTGCCTTCACAAACGCTTTCCACACACTCAAAGTTTTGCTGTGAGAATTATTGTGCAGTCAAAGTTCTTGGTGAAAAAGAGCAGAAGTGGTTTTCCAATGGCTGAGAATCATTCGCAATGAATGTGTAGAGTGAGCACTTAATTTTCTTCTTACATAGTGTTTCACTTTAACATAATACGAATTAAATGGGGGGCAGAAACAAAAAAGCACATGTCACTAAAATTTAATGCAGTCGTGCCTTACAAGTTTTGGATACCTGCTATAATGTCATTTCTACTTAAAACATGTGTTAAGAAGTTCTTATCATATTACATCGGTTATTATGCATAACCGATGTAAAATATTAGCCCGTACTAATATTACAACGGGTAAGACATCCAACCGTTGTAATGTATGACATTGTAACATGTTACCATATGTATACAACATAGCTGACCACTTATACTAACACAAATAACCATTTTCATGACCCTAAACCAACAAAGTTTTCCGCAGACCCAAAAGTGCGTCTGCTCACATACAAAAGCACAAGTCAATCAAATCAAATTTAATGCAGTCGTGCATTAGAAGTTTCTGACACCCAAATGTCATGTCCACTTAAAGAATTTATTATTTAATTAATGCATTTCAAAATTTAAGCATTTACAATAGATCAATTATGTAAACTTATTCAATTTTTAAAGTGTATATAAATGAACGAAATTAGAACGAAAGAAAATGTTGAGGCCAAACTTAAAGGTCATTCTACTTGAACTCATCCTCCGTAATAACGACTAAGAAGGTGATGGTTTTCTCAAACATCTATTTTTTGAGTTTCATATAATGAGTTCTTCGTAAAAAAATGTCATGTGAAATTATTTTGATTTTTAATTGTTATTTTATCTTATTTTGTATTACACAATGAAAGGTGGAAAGAATGGAATCCTGGGAGGAACTTGATATTGACACCAGCGATCTTGCTGCCTTTGTACAACGTTGCAACACAGACATAACCACACACTTAATTCCAGGACCGACTTGCAATGTTCAAGCTGTTATACTAAATCGGAATTCAACACAACCACAGAACACACAATAATTTATGAACGAAATTACTTACTCAAACCATGAATGTGATTTCAATACCAATCTGTGGCGTTGAGCAGAACAATTTATTCAATTTCATGGTGAGAATAAATTAATTTATAACGCAAAAATAGTGAGATCTTTTTATGTTATCCCTCAACATTGATCGACTTTCAACGTAGAACTCCTTGAAAAGTACACAAGTATTGTCATTGATAAGTTGTATTGTCAAAGCCTGTCAACCGAACGACCTAGGAGACATGACAATAACTATCAAGGTTAGAAACTATACATGTATATAAACCTTAAAATATTACAAATACTATACATCTTAATGAAGAAATGGAAATGCAGGATCCAACCGAAATTTGTAAAGCCAGTGTTCATCACAAAGTCTTGCAAGATAATGAAATTTGATGTCTTAATCTTGAAAAAGGTTATTTTCAATTACATGTGCAAGTTTTTTTGTTCAAAATAAATAAAAATTTATTAACTACTTTCTACAATAACAGGTCGCGGTTTTCAGTCTAAACGACATCCAACACTATATGAACATCACAATAAACAACATAGTGAAGGTAAACTGTACTAATCATAAAACTTCACAATACTATTAACAACAATTTGAAATAACTTGGTACTTGTAAAATACATTCAGGTATTCAAACATGACATTGGTACACCGAATGAGGAAAGGCCAACACCAGTAATATGTGCATAAATCATTCTCTCATGTCATTATCAAACATGAACACCTACCCATAACACAAACTTACTTGTGTTTTTATATCTATGCAGATCCAAAATTAATGGCCATGTTCAATGACGAAAATAATTGATGCCCATATCCAGTAACAACAACAATGACAATTAATTATGATTACTTACCTATTCTTCTATTGTACTCTGGAATTACTACTAAAATGATGTAATTAAGCTGACATATGCCATTAAGCATGTTTTTGTCTTTTCGACTAATAAGTAGTCCAAGGTGTTTTTTAATGCACGACTTTTAAACCGTTGTCTAGGATCATTCTCCCTTCGTGTGTACATATTACTTCTTTCCTTCACCGCAAACGATGAACCTTCCATATCATTGTAGCATTTTTGTTCTTCGTAACCGAACTTCACATGCGAATAATCCACTGAAATTGGTTCAATGATTGCACACTCATCATCAACATGATTTTCATTGTACATATTAGATACATCACCTTTTTGCCATTTTTGTCTCTCCGCTAACACTTCTTCCAAATGACTAACAACTTTCTCTAGCGTACCAATGACTGCCACTTGATGATCAAGTGCGCGACTGAAGGCCTCGTTTTCTTTAAGAATTTGTGCTATTTCACGCATTTTTTTCATGTTCACCTTTTTTCGAGTGGAGGGTTCTTTCAACACCTCTTCCACAACTTCTTGACAAAGGTCTTCCTTTGTCAAATCGACCTCAACAATAACCTTTTCTTGAACATCATAAGGACTTCAAAGAAACCAACACAAAAAATGCAACATATTATATAGGCTTAAAATGAAAAATGAACTCACTAAATTTTTGTTCAGAGCATAACCAAGTGTACTGTGAGAAAATTTGACATCCTTCCAAAACAAAATTCGGGGGAACGTGCCACTCCTACTTTAGCTTTTCATCTTTGCGATTAACACGTGCTCCAATGCCCATATCTAAATCATTTCAAATTAACGACAAAATATTGATTACCACAAACATTCATTATAATACAATGGTTCTACTTAATATAAAATATGATACTTTCTATACCTGCAACAAGTAAACACAGCCAACAATGCATAAATAGTTTGAATGTCCTGTGCTGGTAATCGACGTCGAAGCACAACACAAACTAATAACCAGATAGTCATAAACTACACGACCCCAATCGTAATGATGAATACACTCAATGTTATCAACTATCTTAAACAACCCTGAAAATATTGTCCCCGTTTTATTTGGCAAAAGAAACTCTGACAAACTTAACAAAAGTATAACCTACAAAATTTATCAACACTAATTCGTTAGAACCATTCAATCGTTTCATTAGTTCATCATAGATAATGCAAACACTAACATTTCTACTACGAAATATGGTGCTAGTATGACAATCGTTATCTTCGTTACACAACTCAATGTTCTGTCCAGCAACCCTCAAATCCAAACTGACACACACATCTAACAATGTAAATGGAACAAATACATATCAAATAAAAAAAACCACCCCTCCTCTCAACCCATCTCAAACATAGCTCTCGCAACAAAGTGTTACTCATTTTCACTGTCTTTCTCAACGACAACAACCACGCAAAAGGGGTTGCTTCAATACAACTTTTTTGTTCCTCCCTTATCATGGTATTGATAACCCGTAAATACTTTGTTCTACAAAAGTGTCGCACTGCAACCTAAATACACTAACCACAACAAAAAAACAATTTAAGACAACCAAAATAAAAGGGTAAACAAATGGACTGAATAGAGTGAAATAAATATTGACTAAAACCTGCTCCTCACAGTCCGATTCACGGACATCACTTGAATTTCTTCTGATGTCCAACCTGGAACCAAACACAAAATTAAGGCGCTGCACAAAGGACCCAAATTCAAAAAACTGGTTACCTATTCAGAAAACTAAGGGGGTGCAATCTGATTCAGGGTAATGGAACCCACAATCCCATAAATCATGAACACACACGCACACAATGCACAATACAACACAACACAAGGCCACGCCCCTACCGAAGGGCAGCCCATGCACTCAAAATGAAAACTGGTCACCCAAGTTCACAAAATTGGTTACCTATTCACAAAACTAAGGGGGTGCAATCTTTTTTATGGTAATCCAACCCACAATCCCATCATTCATCAACTCGAATGCAAGCCCACCAAAGTGTAAAATTGGGCCAACCATTAGAGCCATGGCTAAAAAGCTTCAAGAAGATTGGAATACTGCTACTGATGGTAGAGAAACCTTCTTATACATGTTCAAGACGCCATAGACTCTAGTGTAGAGTAGCATTTAAATTCTTGTCAAAATTAGCATAGGAAATTTCATTTGTAATTTTTGTTAAAATGAATTGGTACCTAAAATACCAACCTAGGTTTAATTAGGGTTTCTTAAACTTCTAATTAAACCTAGGTCGGTCCAAGGCAAGCCCATTAGGAGTGCACGTTCTAGATCCTTGAACATGCCTTCCATGTGCTTCCATTTTAGGTGCCAATTTCGAAGTAGTGTAGTTTGAATTTCCCTCCTTTTGCTTTGATGTAAATCAACCCTCACTTTCTATATAAGGAGTGGCTTGGCTTATGTTTTCACAAGATTAATATAATAGTGAATTGCTGCCAAATTTGAGCCAATATCACTACTTGTCAAAAACCTATCAAGGTTAGACTATTGATCTTCGAATTCCATTCTACCAAAGAGAGAGATGGCCTCACCACTCTCATTTCCTACCTAACATGCACCTCCAAGGCATCAACATCTCCTAGGAGAGCCTTGACCGTAGACCTCCATTGAGCTTTCGCCATTTCCACCAACAAAACTCTAAGGATGAAGGCACTCTTCCATCAAATACACACGCACACAATACACAATACAATACAGCACAAGGCCAGACCCCTACCGAAGGGCAGCCCATGCATTCAAAATGAAAACCAGTCACCCAAGTTCACAAAACTGGTTACCTATTCACAAAACTAAGGGGGTGCAATCTGTTTTATGGTAATCCAACCCACAATCCCATCATTCATGAACACAAACGCACACAATGCACACATAAACACAACACAAGGTCACGCCCCTACCGAAGGGCAGCCTATGCACTCAAAATGAAAACCGGTCACCAAAGTTCACAAAATTGGTTACCTATTCACAAAACTAAGGGGGTGCAATCTTTTTTAGGGTAATCCAACTCACAATCCCATCATTCATGAACACACACGCACACAATGCACAATACAACACAACAAAAGGCCAGCCCCTACCGAAAGGCAACCCATGCACTGAAAATGAAAATCAGTCACCCAAGTTCACAAAATTGGTTACCTATTCACAAAACTAGGGGTGTGCAATCTGTTTTAGGGTAATCCAACCCACAATCCCATCATTCATGAGCACACATGCACACAATGCACAATACAACACAGCACAAGCCCGGACCCCTACCAAAGGGCAGCCCATGTACTCAAAATGAAAACCGGTCACCCAAGTTCACAAAATTGGTTACCTATTCACAAAACTAAGGGGTTGCAATCTGTTTCGGGGTAATCCAACCCACAATCCCATCATTCATGAACACACATGCACACAATGCACAATACAACACAGCACAAGGCCACACCCCTACCGAAGGTCAGTCCATGCACTCAAAATGAAAAACCGGTCACCCAAGTTCACAAAACTAGTTACCTATTCACAAAACTAAGGGGGTGCAATCTGTTTCAGGGTAATTCAACCCACAATCCCATCATTCATTAACACACACGCACACAATGCACACATAAACACAATATAATGCTAGGCCATGCATTATAAAATGAAAAGTGGACCCCCAAGTTCCAAAAATCACTAACTACGGCCAGCCCATGCATTGTAAAATGAAAAGTGGACACCCAAGTTCCAAAAACCATACATTGCAAAAAAAAAACACTTCATTACTTTGTCAATAGACAAAGACATTTACGTTTACCTCATGTCGAACGCCGTAGACAAGAAATGACACCTTTTAGGGTTCTTTCACCCTCCCTCCAACAACAGTACCGTTATTTCTCCCTCCCTCTACCAAGTCGACAACGTTACGAATGTTTCTTATGTGCTTTGATTCAAACTTTTGCGGTTCTTTGTCCCTCCCTCTAGCGCTATGGTTCTTCTTTGTCCCTCCCACCTCCGACAATAATGCTCTTAGTAAACCCTTTGCCTCCAAATTCTCCCTCTTCCACAACAAAGTAAAAACCAAAACCCACGCTCAAACCCTAAAGTTACCATTCTACCCTCATATAAATGAATTTTTACACCGATTTCCCTTACAAACTGATCTAATATAACAACACAACTAAACTGCCCTCAGTTTCAAATACATGTATTACATTGGTTTCTTCTACAAACCAATGTAATATTCCAACGCCTTCAAATTTTAAATGATGCATTACATTACATCGTCCTCTTCTACAAACCGATGTAATATTCCAACGCCTTCAAATTCGAAAAAGATGCATTACATTACATCGACCTCTTCTACAAACCGATGTAATATTCCAACGCCTTCGAATTTGAAAAACATACATTACATTACATCGACCTCTTTTACAAATCGATGTAATATTCCAACGCCTTCGAATTTGAAAAAGATGCATTACATTACATCGACCTCTTCTACAAATCGATGTAATATTCTAAGGCCTTCGAATTTGAAAAAGATGCATTACATTACATCTGCCTCTTCTACAAAACCGATGTAATATTTCAACGCCTTCGAATTTGAAAAAGATGCATTACATTACATCGGTCTCTTCTACAAACCGATGTAATATTCCAATGCCTTCGAATTTGAAAAACATGGCTTACATCGGCTTCCTCTACTAAACCCTAAACCCCACGAAACCACCATTAGTTTAAGAGCTTCACATACGGAAGGAACAACCAGGGGGTTTTTTCTTATTTGGCACAACGAAGACGTTTACTAAGTCCATCAGTTTAAGAGCTTCACAAACGAAAGGAAAAACCAGGGAGTGACGATGACACTATGCAATTTGGCAAGGACAAACAAATATGTTTACTTACATCAGTTGGTTGTGACGACGTTGTCGTATTCGGTACGTGCGAATCACTATTACACCTATTTCTTAACATATCTGCATTGTCCTTATTGTCACATCACTACCAGGACAATTACCATAAACCCCATTGTCACATCGTCAATTACTTCCACGCAAACGGTGTCAACTATATGTTAATGGTAAAGAGTGTTAATAAAACATTTTCGTATAACAAAATATTGATAACTACATAGTTGACATAGATTTACAACTATGATATATTTCAATGTAATTTTAAAATTATTTAATTTTTTTAATATAAAATTCATATTTTAATAAAAAATTATTTATTATTTAAGTTGTAATATGATGTAACATATAATTAAAACAATAATAATATATTTACAACCTCTTTCAATATTTAATTTGTGATTCATGATATATGAAAAAATGATATTTTTATCATTATACGTAAAAAAAAAAAACTAAAAGAAATAGAGATATAAACTGTGTGGAAGTTGTTAATATATATTTTTATAATTAAAACATTATCTTGACAATCTATTAAATTAATTTTTAATTAAAAATATTATAATAAAGAGAGTTGTTAAAGAATGTTTTCTCTTAGCAGAACATGTTATGGATAAGACGGTGGTTATGGTTGACAATGGTAATGGTAATGGCAATGGCAATGGTAATACTGCAACACGACACAGCAGAATTTGACATTGTCGTGTTGTGTTGAGTTTGGTTTTAACCATAAACCCTCATTCATGTTCTGTAACTCCCAAATGGCGGCGTTTGCTAAACCCTCCCAACTTCATGCTCAAAGGGATAATCCCCTTCTTCCTTCTCCTACTTCCACCAACTGCAACCTCAAAGCTTTCACTTTTACGCACAACCTGCACACCCTTCATCCCCCTCTTAGAAAAGTTAAACATGTTTCTGTTTCAAGTTCTGCCGCTGCCACTACCTCCCTCAGCAACCACCACAGCCACGATGCAAACTCTGATATTTCCCAACTGTGCCTTCTTGGGAACTTGGACCGTTGCATGAGCTACTTAGACTCCATGCACCAGCTTCGAATTCTCGTTGAAGATGATACTTACGTTGCCTTGGTACGACTATGTGAGTGGAAGGGAGCAAGGAAGGAAGGGTCCCGTGTTTATTCCTATGTTTCCATGTCCATGACCCTTTTGAGCCTTCAACTGGGGAATGCGCTTTTGAGTATGTTTGTGAGGTTTGGGAACTTGGTGGATGCTTGGTATGTTTTTGGGAGAATGGAGAAAAGGAATTTGTTCTCTTGGAATGTTTTGATTGGTGGGTATGCTAAAGCTGGCTTCTTTGATGAGGCTCTGGACCTTTATCATAGAATGTTGTGGGTTGGTGAGAGGCCTGATGTTTACACTTTCCCTTGCGTTTTGAGGACTTGTGGTGGCATGCCTAACTTGATGAGGGGTAGAGAGATTCATGTGCATGTTGTAAGAAACGGGTTTGAGTCAGATGTGGATGTGCTTAATGCATTGATAACTATGTATGTGAAATGTGGGGATGTCAGTACTGCTAGGTTGGTGTTCGACAAAATGTCTAATAGAGATAGGATTTCGTGGAATGCCATGATTTCAGGGTATTTTGAAAACGGGGAGTGTTTGCAGGGATTGAGATTGTTTGTGATGATGATTGAATATCCTGTTGATCCAGATTTGATGACCATGACCAGTGTGATTACTGCATGTGAGCTTCTGGGTGATGAGAGATTGGGGAGGGAGATTCATGGTTATGTTCTTAGAATGGGGTTCGGGAGAGACCCTTCAGTTCATAATTCCTTAATTCAGATGTACTCATCTGTTGGACATATTCAGGAAGCTGAAACTGTTTTCTCTCGAACAGAATGTAGAGATGTGGTGTCATGGACTGCAATGATATCAGGTTACGAGAATTGTTTGATGCCTCAGAAAGCACTTGAGACATATAAAATGATGGAAGCAGAAGGTATCATGCCAGATGAAATCACCATAGCCACTGCACTCTCTGCTTGTTCTTGTATATGCAATTTAGACATGGGGACAGACCTTCATGAGACGGCCAAACAGACAGGGCTCATCTCTCATCCGATAGTTGGAAACACACTCATTGACATGTATGCCAAGTGTAAATTCATTGACAAGGCTTTGGAGGTTTTCCACTCTACTCTTGACAAGAACATTGTATCGTGGACATCAATCATCCTTGGTCTTCGGATCAACAACCGGTGTTTTGAAGCTTTATTTTACTTCAGGGACATGATTCTTAGACTGAAGCCAAACTCTGTTACTTTAGTTTGTATTCTGTCTGCATGTGCTAGAATAGGAGCTTTGACATGTGGAAAAGAGATTCATGCCCATGCTTTGAGAACTGGAGTAAGTTTTGATGGTTTTATGCCCAATGCAATTTTGGACATGTATGTAAGGTGTGGAAGAATGGGATATGCGTGGAAACAATTTTTCTCAGTTGATCATGATGTTACTGCATGGAACATTTTGCTTACAGGATATGCTGAGCATGGAAAAGGAGCACTTGCTTCTGAGGTTTTTCAGAGAATGGTAGAATCAAACATTAAACCTGATGAAATAACATTTATCTCCATATTATGTGCTTGCAGCCGATCAGGTATGGTAGCCGAAGGCTTAGAATACTTTAACAGCATGAAGTATAAGTACTCTATCACACCAAATCTGAAACACTATGCATGTGTGGTTGATTTACTTGGCCGTTCTGGGAAATTGGAGGAAGCTTATGAATACATACAGAAAATGCCACTGAAACCAGACGCAGCAATTTGGGGAGCTTTATTAAATGCATGTAGGATTCACCATCATGTTGAACTTGGAGAGCTTGCTGCAGAGAATATCTTTCAATACGATACAACAAGTGTTGGATACTACATTCTTCTCTCCAATCTTTATGCTGACAATGGTAAATGGGACAAGGTTGCTGAAGTAAGAAAAACAATGAGACAGAATGGGCTAATAGTAGATCCTGGATGCAGCTGGGTGGAGGTTAAGGGCACAGTGCATGCTTTCCTCAGTGGTGATAACTTTCACCCTCAAATAATGGAAATAAATGCTCTTTTGGAGCGGTTTTATAAGAAGATGAAGGAAGCTGGTGTTGAAGGGCCAGAAAACAGTCAGATGGACATAATGGAAGCTTCTAAGGCTGACATATTTTGTGGGCACAGTGAAAGACTGGCCATTGTCTTTGGACTTATTAATTCTGGCCCTGGGGTGCCTATTTGGGTGACAAAGAACCTGTACATGTGCCAAAATTGCCACAACATTATCAAATTTATCTCTAGGGAGGTTCGCAGAGAGATTTCTGTAAGGGATGCTGAACAATTGCACCAGTTCAGAGGAGGCATCTGCTCTTGCATGAATGAAGGATATAGGAGTTAACCTGATTACCAGGAAACTGTAAGATATGTAGCATCATGGTGAAAAGTAAGAATCGAAAGAAATTACTTCAACATCCCTGGATATGAAAATCATTAATAGGCCTACGAATCATTTATCGACCCATACATTGCATGCTACACTGAGACTGGAAAAAAAAGGCTGTTATGTCTATTGCACATATGTAAGTATAAAATTTATGGTGTATACATAAATTACTTTTTCAACAGTTTCACTCCCTCACCCCAAAAGAAAATGTCTGTTCTTGTGATCCATGATCTCATTGTAACCTAAAGTGATATAATAGATTTTTGGTGGAGTAGAAATGTATATGGTAGATTCCTTGGTTCTTGTATAATTGAAGGTTCTATATGGTGTCTTTTAACTGACATACTAGTAGAATTAAACAGTCTTGAATGTAGGAAATTACAAGAATAATAGTTCTAAGATTTAAACATGACTTCTCATATATGACGGGATTCATTCCCATTAAGTACCAAAATGTTTTTATGACATTTAATTAAATGAGATGAATTTCATTATTTCATAAAAACACGAATAAAGAACTTGAAACCTGGGGCATGATTATTTAGAAAGTGGAATGGCTTTTTTACAATAACTTTCAGATATCTAGCACAAGGCAAAAATGATTAGTAGAGAAACTGCCTTTTTGCTGTAAAAACAAGCTGCTATCCCATATTTGACAGTTAAATAACCTTGTAAGCAAATTGAATAATATAATGCATATATTCTACACACCTATTCCCTCAATTTTATTTCCTTCAAAAGAAAGTTTTCATTCAATCATCCAGCATCAGTCAATATTGTAAAAGTGTAAAACAAATCTTCAGATATCTGTTCATAATTTCACAACTTTCTTCAATTCCATTTCTCCATGTTCCCTTTGCCATGATTCCTGCAAATGTCTTTATCTTACTCAGTTTTTGTTACTTGAATATTGGGGGAGGGGGGGAATATCATGATGCCAATTACATTCACTGATTTATAGCTTTTCATGTTCTTGTTCAGTTGAGTTTTCTTCCTCCAATACAAGAAGTTATCTTCTGTACTCTATACTGTTATTTGATGTTATTTCAGCTCCTTTTCCTTTTCTTCTTGCTTGTGTTCTTTGTTTGCAAATAGGTTATCTTCAAACTCTGTTTCTTCTCTAATAGCTCTATCAGTTCCTTGTGCAACGTTGTTCTTGGCCTGATCCTAGATAAATACATAACAAAGGTTTGATGTCTCAGTCCTCAAATATGGAATCATCACATTTCTTCTTTGTTTATACTTCCTGTGAATTTCTTTCTCCGTAGTATCACAAATTGCCTTCGTGCTTAAAGCTAGCCATTGGTGCATCAGTTGCAGCGGGCATCAATCTTAACTGTTCCTTATAAGACACTCCAACCCAAAGGAAAAAGTCATCTGCTTTGACCAGGCAAATTGCTCTTACTGAGTTTCTGATGAATATTGTCTCTAATAATTTTCTCTACCATGATCCATAAGAACATTGAGCCTCCAATACCTGCCAGCACTTTTCCGCTTTTCCCTATGCTTTGTGAGTCCCACTTCCGAGTCCTGGATAATGGGTTCTTCTTTTGAAGCTCTATTTCCTTATCTAGCTTCTACATGTCTGTTTGCAGTGGACTATTGAGTTTTCCTTTCTTTGCTTTAGGAATCTCTGGCCATGACAATGGCTTGGTACAGGTTTATATCATATTCTGGATCTTCATTTTGTTTCAAAATATTGCCCTTGTTTTTCCTTAATGGTACTGAAACATGAAAGGTTGACGGCGCCGGTCCGAAGTAAAGTTCTAAATCCTCTCAATATATTCAAACAAAGAGAATTATTATTGTCTATCATGTACTAACCAAATGCTGGACAGATTGGCCTCAGTTTCATTTGGGATCTATTATGGCAACTACAGAAAGGCCAACTTCATTCAATCCAGAGAAATGTTTTAGAGAAGAATAAGACTGTTAAGAGATATGATTTGAAAGGATGAATGTTGAAAGGACTAGTGACAAAATAGGTCATGAAGGATGGTATTGCTCTTGTACCATGTTGAGAAGACAGAAACCCTGAAGGAAAATGATGAATTCCATGTGTTGTATACATACATAAGTATTCTTATTTATAATGAAGAAGAGATACAATGATAAGAAACAAAATCAATATCAATAATGCGAAATATTTGGTAAGATATCTATCAAATCATATCATATCTCCCTGTTTAATATAATCAAATGATATCTCTAACATTGAACATATGTATCATTTGAGACAAGTTTGTTACAAACATTATCAGTATAAGACCCTGAAACATATCAGTCAATTTGGTTTCTCGAGCTAATAAAGTAAATAATGACAAAATAGATATTTTCCCATATATGACTTTCTCTCTACCAAAGTGATGATAAACTTCAATATGTTTCGTACTTTCAGATCATATTTCTAACAAAGACTGTAAAGAGTACACTTGTTGTGAAGCATTTAAGTCATAACAAACATAGAACTTGCTTTCATGCGTATACCAATGCCTAATCCCAAACGTTACTTGACTGAGATTCAGAAGCTTCAAGGAAGTTATATAGAATGAATGGAGGACTCAACCAAAGTGACATTTGGTTAGTTGAGGGGATACCAATAAGAAACCTAAGCAATGTAGTGGACTTAGTTGGGGATACTAATATGAAAGCTACAGAATGAGGTGGTTTAGGTCTCTTAAATCTAGTCAAATCCTATCTTTTTAATGAAACTGTGCTATCATATAGAAACTGAGAACTGAGAGAAACTCTTCATTGTACTAAGGAACTTGTTGGTAGGTATATATAATAGAAGTACTATTAGTAGTATATCAGAATACTAATGCTGCTAGCTAGACTCATAATAAGAGTGTGGCAGGTTGTGGTGGCTTAATGGAAAATTTGGGTTTTACTTCACCATATGTGGCTAAATTCTGGGTTATGCTGAATGGATTAGTTGGCTTGGTCCTTGGGTTTTGGTAAGCTTGAATTGTGTGTATAGTAAGCATTAAAGGGAGGAACTTACTGGGGAATGCTTCAACATAATTGGTAAGTAAAAATCATGCATGTTTTCAAAGTGGCAAACAAGTGTGCAAATTTGGTTTGATAGTTTACGATTGTCCTCCTCCTAATAACTTGACTTCTGTCATAATGTAATTTGGTATGAAAGTTTTCACTCTTAGCTCTGCATAATGTAATTTGGTGAGAGTTTTCACTCTAAGCTCTGCAAAATGTAATTTTCCTTTTTTTGGGCTTTAGTCTCCTTCATTCGCACACTAAAGTATGAATGAATAGAAAAAACACACACAAATGTATGAACTGTTTTTATTGTGCTGCATCTGTTAGCTTCTTTAGCTGAATCGAAATTTGTCAGATGACTTGGTTAGTAGCTGATTTTTGTTAATGTGTTTTTAATTAGAAATTTAGCCTAATTTGGTCATTCTATTTTCTGTTTTGAACAATGGAATTCTTCAACCATCTTAGATTCAATTAAGATTTGAGTGTAGGACTGTGGAGTCAGTATGGTTTTAGTAAAACATCAATGATTGTTAGATTCTTCTTCATTCATGATACCATGCATCAACTCTTACCCATAGGGTAAAACATGTGACTAATTTGAAATATATTTTAAAAATTTCAAATTTCAAATTGTGTAGTTGTATAATTCAGAAATAGAATTAGTAAATGTATTCCAAATTGTACCATTTATAATTACATTTATGAATTTTATAATTTAAAATAAATTTTCGAATTCAGGATTGCACTATAATTTAGACTTTTCCTACACACCTACAGAGGTGGAGGAAGAAAGGAAGATGGTAAAAGAAATACCTGAACATGGTGACGCTGGATTTGTAGCTAAACTCTCTGGGTGAAGTGATCTATTTCACTATGTTTAGATGTATTCTTACATATATAAGATGATTCTTAGGCCTCCACCTAATAGCTACAGATTTTGTATATAAAAAAAAGGTCTTCAAAGTATTCAACTGTTTAGTCATATTGCCTTACCAGGTTGAGTAATTTTTTTTGTAAATTGAAATAAAAGAAAAGGAGATTAAATAGGACAAGGTTTACAGTTTAGATTTGATCATATTGTATAATGTTCTTTCTAAACAAAATTTTATTAAATATTTTGATAAATATTTTTTAGCATATGCAATTTAAGATTTGATTTTGATAGAATACAACGATGGCCAGCAGTGGGTAAGGGCTTTAATTGCTGTGTGCAATTTAATTTGTAGTACTTAATTTTTAGACGGATTCTTCCTTCAATTCCATTCTTCTAGCACCCACACAATTTTCTTATTTTCAAAAAATGTCTCCCAATAATATTTTGGATTACATAATCCATAAATCTTTTTCCAAATTCATAATTAGCTTCCACATTATATAAACTGAAAGTCTTTTTCAGATGAATGATTAGGTTTTAGTCCATAAATCTTTTCTAATATGAGATTAGCTTCCAAATTATATAATTCGAAAACTTTTTTTTCAAATACGTGTTCGGATTACATAATTCATAAGTTATTTTCGAATTTGAGAATAACTTCCGAATTATGTAATCTGGAGTGATGGTATAAGAAGAATAAAACTGTATTTTTATGTTTTATATAAGTTATTTTCGAATTTGAGAATAACTTCCGAATTATGTAATCTGGAGTGATGGTATAAGAAGAATAAAACTGTATTTTTATGTTTTATATAAGGTAGCAGAAGAACATATATGAAGTAGGAAGAAACAGTCTAATTTTTATTATAGTTGGCACTTCATTGTTATGCTTGATGGGTACTGTGGTCCTAAATAGAATGCATGCAACTGTCAGAATTGGTTTCGAAAATATTTTTATTTTTTCAAACTTAGTCGTTTGTGGAAGATTAACTTATATGCATCTTTTTAGTTACATAAAATAAAGGTATCAAAATAAACACTACTGGACTTAAATACAAAAAAATAATAATTAAATTCATCCAATTAAAATAATCAGTTAACATTATTTAATTTTACCAGTCTCAATTAGAAAAATCTCCAATTATTCTTTATTGAGCCTTGATACAAGAATAAAAGAATGAAGGAAAATAGGATTACAATTAAATAAAATGTTTAAAGAACAAAATCATTATAAAATTAACTCGGAGTACTTAAATAAATCCATAAATCATAACAATCTTTCACTTAAATTTGAATCCAGATACTGTGAATCAAAAAGTTATACTAAGACATTTACACATTTTTGTTACTGGTTTATAGATCATAAGCATAAAACTGTACTAATTTTTTTCATTTGACTCTAAATTCAAAAGCACTTATCAATCGTCTTGCAATTGTAACTGACAAGATAATGTCAATTACATAATCCACTATAGCATTTTATAGAACTTCAATCATACGTTAAGCAACCCGAGCCTAATTAAACTGCAATCTCACTGTGATGGCAGAGGTCTTCCAATGCTAATTCATTTTTTTTTCCTTTAACATAACACGAACCTTACACTTCAAAGGAACGAAGTTCCTTTCCATTTTAATTATCAGATGGTACTAAAAATGGGTACAAATTTTGATGATAGCAAGTCTATGCAACAAAATCGTAGTATAAAAAACCATTTTTCATGCTGAGGAAAAAATAAATAAAGATCTTGTTATCAAGAGGATCTCAGCAATATTTGGGCAAACAAAAGTAGGATGACTTCAGTCAAACATGTGGGGAAGTGGTCTGACAGCCATAAATGCATCCACCATCTGAAAGAATCATGGAAAAAGAGAATATGTAAGTTTTGCACCATAAACATGAACACAGCCAAACATGTTTTCGTAAAACAAGCTTGATTGAACAACTGCTTCCAAACATGTAGTGTGCAGATTGACCATGTGCCATCATGTTTTGAGCACTAATAGATGCTAATTTTTCTATTATGTGTAGAGACACACACGCACATATAGATATTAATTTGTTGAATGGAGGCAGTTTTTCAGTAAACAAAATCTATCTCAGAGTAACCAGTTTCAGGTGTTCTATCAATATTCCACCCGAGACTTTCCTCTGACCCAGGTTAATAATTGGTTTCGGCAATACTCAAGATTATGTAATTAACAATCGAAATGTCAACTTATTTTTCCTGTACTATTATTTCACTCTTATAGCATAGTCATCTACGCAATAACATCTATTATTGTTGAATGCATACCTCTTCAGTCACAGAAGCCCGAGCCCTACGATGTCTCTCCACTACTTCAGTCAAGACTTGAACTAGCCGTTGCTTTACCTCACCAGTTAGCATGCGCCCTTCTCCATATTCCTACAAGAGCATAACAGAACAAGTTAGGGGGAAAAAATCAAGGAAAGCCTCATTCTGCTATTTGTATTATTTAACAAATTGGGGAAAAAAAGATAGAAATCAGACCTTCTTAATGTGCTCAAGTTCAGCATCATCTTCTAAGAAAAAAGATAGGTATTTGATTGGTATATCTACCTGAATCATGTTACAAATCGTCAAAATTCTAGGACTGTAACAGGAGGTAAAGACGGAGTGATGGACGTTAAATGAACGATGGACGTTTATACATCCATTACATGTAAACTGCATTATTTATGAACCCACAAGAACTCTGTTACCTCAAGATTTGCCCCCAATTGCCTATGCTTCTCAATAGAATCTTGCCCACCCGAAAATGCATGCTTGTTTACCTGAAGAGAGCCACACGTACAATATTGGTGAAAATAACCAAATGAAGGTAGAAAAAACGAGACAGATGTTGCTTAGAAAAAACAGAGAATATTAGGGTGACGTGTGCAAAATATTAGGGCCTACTTGCATTTAGAAAATGAACTGTTTTTATTTCTTATTTTACAAATAATTACAAAAATACCACCTTGTTTTTATAGTTTCGTGCTTTCAAAGACTTCTAGATTTCCAGTGTTTCCTATACAAATCTTTGAAAACAAAGATAAAGTAAAAACAAGACGGTAATTTGTAACTATTTGCACAAACAAATAAACAAAATAAGAAAACAGTACTCAAACCAAACAGGAAGCAAGATTTACAAATGAAATCTAGTATATGGTAATAAATTGGAATGAATACTTTCCAGGGGAAAGAGAAAGAAAACCATTCAATATTTTTTTTGAAAATTATACACATTACACAGACACCAATGTCAACAAGTAGATTTACCATGTCACCCAAGATTCCTCAACAAAACAAGCAATTAAAGAAAGAAGAATCTACTCCCAATTTTTGTCACAATGAACAAATAAATCTACAAGACTTGTAGGTAAGCAACAGAAAAATAAAGCTTTAAAGAGAGTAATTTCAGTAGCACACCTTGTTCTTTATATCTTTTGCGGAATCAGTCACATATATGGCAGAATTGGGATCACTGGCAGACATTTTTCCTGTTTCCCCCTGCAAACATATATATTTTAAAGATGTGAGATCATGGTTGACAGAATCACATTCACATCCCAACCCAACATGCAGAATTATATGAGTATATTGTTCTGGCTCCCCTCTCCACACTCGTTCATGAACAAAGACACCATGGGAAATTGTGGGAGCAATGTCTCTTTTTGTGTTAGCACATGTTAAGTTTTTAGATAGTTTTGGGGTTTTGAACTCCAAATGACTCAACATCCACAACTAAATTTAGGCTCCTTCATACCGCCCATGGAATGCGTGCAAAGACCAAAACACCCCTTTGCCTAAATACAAAACTAAATAAACCCTATTCTCTTTGCTGTCTACACCTCCATACACATTGTATCCAAGCTTGTGCCATATGCATGAACCCTGCTGACCACTATAGTTTATTTTGGTCCAATAGTGCCACCCCCATCAACATGGAAGAGATAAGATTTTGTGCATTGTGATTTGTTGAGGGACACTCCAGATTGCTCAATCTGGGAGTACATTCCAGATTAATCTGGAATTAGAAAAATAGATAGAAGGTTTTGAATAGGGCTATCCGAACACTGTTTAAGTAATCTGGAAAATTATCCTATAAGTCTATATATTGTTAATGTTTTAATTTAATAATCTGCATTGAGCTATCTAGAATGTTTTTCCTAATATGCTTGCATTTCTTTTATGTGCAAATTGCGTGATTAGGAAAAATGATAGTGGTTCTCGATCCAATGGACGCTAAAGACCTGTTGCCTGACCTAGTAATGCCAGTCATGAAGTGATGAGAATGTGCATGCAAAGATGCACAAGCATAGTAGGTACGTCTTGACAAAGCCTAACGGTCCAAAAATACCTCTTTGTTGACAATGTACAGAGATCAAGATGTGGGATGGAGTGTTAAGAAATTATATTTCATAAAATTTATAATTAACATAATATTATATTTTGAGTTTGTTCGTAATAAGGTATTTATTATGGGCTTTTGCAGGATAGTGGGCGACTGAGGTTGGCATCCCATGGGCACAAACTAAATAAACTTGCAGTTGAGAACTCGTCATAACTGACTGTGCAATAGGTAACAACCCAAAATTCTATTCTAACTTGCAACCTCAACACAATGGGTTGTACATTGTCTGCACAGAGGTATATTTCCGGAGAATGCTCCACCAACATGTACCTGTTGTGCTTGTGCATCCTCTGCATGCACATCCTCACCGTTCTTCATGATTAACTCCGCCTCAGATCTTTTTCTTATTCTTCACTTCACATCTTTTTTATCTCAGTTTTTCACATTCTTCTAGTCCTATAAAGCTCTGTTTTTTATGTTTCTTTTTAACATGATAAGATGCTCTCTGTTTTTCACACACTATTCTCAAATTGTAGTTTGACAGTCAGATGTCAAACCCACCTCTGCCTGCAGCTGCTGGTGGCAATGATGCCTCCTCTCAACCAGAGAATGTGCATTGTAAAAGGTGGCCAAGAATGCTTTTGGCAGCATTATACTTAACCCAACAGCTTATGCTTTTGTGAAACACGGTTAATAATAAAATAAAACAAAATTGAGTGGAGAGAATTAAGAGTTTAATTAGGTTAGCAGAATGATGAATATCAGTAGCTCTCTGAACCAATTTGATAAAGTAGCATGTTTTGCAACATAAGAATACCTGTAATGCAGGGAAGAATATTGATTCAATCAAGGCTGGCTTGTTGAAACCCATTCGAGGAGCAACATCACGTGTCATTCTAAAATATGGATCCTGAATATGTTATAAAAAAAACTATTACCAAGAATAAGATGAATGCTAGAAAGAAAATAATAGACCATGATGTTCACATGCATTTGAGAAATTTTAAATGCTTTAAGTTGTAACAGATCCTTTTTATGACATTTTTCTTTAAATATTTATAGGAATGAAGAGAATTTGGACAAGAATACATTTACAGATACATAGTAATCAGATCTGGCCATTGCCATACACATTAATATTCAACCAAATCAACTAGAATGTAAAAGCATTGATGTCCAACTGACCTGGTCAATTGCACAAGGAATTAAACAGCGGAGATTCTCTTTTCCAGAAAATAGGTGAGGAAATGAACTGGGAAATGATGGAACTGCCTACACATACAAAAGAAGCACATGCAGTCATCACCATGTAAAAAATTCAAATATGTACTATAATTAAATTAAATGGATCCAATTATAACTAGAAAAGGCAAACTTACACAAAGCATGAGGAATATATATAGTTTCTTTATCATGATTTCAAGTTCCATTGTCAACAATTGTTCAAAAATATGTTAAAGTTCCATTGTCAATAGTTTAAAAATATGTTATAGTTCCATCATACAAATAACTTGTAAAGAACAAACTTTCACGAACCTATTTGAACAAAATATGAATAGTGCCACTATTGCATGCCTGACTACAGTAACCAAAAAGTAAAGGCAGGAATCATTCTGTAAAGAGAAGAAATGGACCATACCTGCACAGGAGGAAAACTAACTTTTCCAATATGATCTTCCCCAGCAAACCCAAAGATGCCAACAGCCTGGTTATAAGTTACACGTGTTGCAACCTCACACATGTTCTTGTAGAAGGAACTGAAAAGGAAAATTATCCTCAGATGACAGAAGATTTGCTTTGTGTAGAATAGTTCACAGTAAAACAGTAAAAGAGTTCGGGAAATTTCTCCTGCGACATTATATTTCATAACAAAAAATATTTACTCAGTATATTCTTTTTTAATTATGATGTGTAATAAAAAGCCCCTAATTAATTTTAACAGTTATTCATTATTTTTTAATGAGCAAGACCCAAAAACATTAAAAGTGCACATTTGTTTGTTGAACTTCAAATTTTTATGAGAAAACTTCATCTCGAAAAAAAAATTCTGTACAATGTTCTGGATGAACTGGAGAACTTTTTGCTGAATAAGAGAAAAGCATGCCTAAGATTCAACTAATTTTAATAATGTATAGCTAAACATTCTCAATAAAATCCCTTAAACTTAAACTAATCCATGATTTAATAAATCTGCATATATCAGGGAAAAACTGCATTTATAACTCACCCGCCAACATAATTAAAATCAGAGAAGATGAACGTCTTTGAAATGTCAAAACCACAAGCAATGATGTCCTTTGCATTCTCCCTTGCAAGTCTTCGGCACTCCTCTACAGTAAGATTTTTCCAGAAGAACTTTTCATCATCAGTGAGCTGTATAACCAGAGGAACCTTAAACACATCTTGCAAATACCTACATACCATTTTCCACCACGTCAACAAACATCCCCAGCAATCACAAGAATTGTGAGACTCACCTTCATTTTCAAGCTTGACCCTAAACTTAAGCATCTAATTTCAATCAATTATCATGGTAAAACTCTCTTAACCTATCATTTATGAAAATCACTACATCAATACAAAGTACACTAACACAGAAATTGCCTACACATTGAGGTTATACGCATTGAATCCACACTCTTTCAATAATAATAAAGTCGTGATTTGATAAATCACTTCCCAAGTTTATGATTTTTCATCAAATTTTTATTTTAAAAAATGAAATGGAGTACATATATACTACTCAGTTCTAAACAAAGGCCACTAGTGTTAACCTATTTAAATAAACAGAAACCGATTTAAATCAATCGAAACTTTTGGAGACCAGAACAAGCACTGCTTGTAACATCCAACATACACAATTGCATAATTTGCTTGTGACTAGATAATTAACACACCCCAATTACAAATTCCCATTAAGTTTCCATTTCAAAAAGCGAAATGGAGTAAATATACACAATTTACCATCCAAGAAACAAGTAACTAGTGTTGACCAAATTTGAACAAAATAAAAATTTACTGAGACCAAAAACAACATATTAGATTCACAATTTTTCATCAACTATATATTTTAAAAAATAAATAAAACACTATAAAACTGCACAAATTAGTCCTAGAAAGAAGCCAACAGCGTCAAACAATTCAGGTACTAAATTCTGAACTCTGCTCCCTCTCTAAAATCCACTTGTAATCACAAAAGGCTGCAACACACTAGATCTACAAATTTAAATCAAAATTCATTTTAAATTCTCGAAAAAAGAAAATGGAGACACTCCAACTCACTCACTTAGTGAACATGAAGGGAATCAAATGTCCCAAGTGCAACGCTTCGGAGGAAGGCCCGCGTCCGGTGTACAAGTAAAACTTATCGCCTCTCTCGTACGCATCCAGAATCTCGGCGACATCGCTGCAACACAGAAACGACACTCTCAAATCACCGTTTAATAAAATGAACGGAGTGAATGAAGGAAATGGAGGTACCGGTGGGCGAAGAAAACGCGGCGTCGTAGGAAGACGTGAGGAGTGCGCGAGGTGAGGCGTTCGATACGCGAAATGAGAGCATCGTCGAGCTTCTGGCAACCGAAACGGTCAATGAGTTTGTCGTAATCGATTTTTCCTTTTGAAGAAACCTCCCATGGATTCACCACTTGTTCCGCTTCCTCTTCTATACTGTTCTTCTCAATCTCTGTGGTTGCTGCCATTGAATTTCTTCTTCTTCTTCTCTCTCTTTGGAATGTATAGAGAGAGGGAGGGAAATGGAAACGTGGTGTTTATGGAGAGAGACTTAACCAGTGTAGGTGCAGTAGGGTTTTGATCTTCACACCTTTGTTGTTATCCTTTAAAAGTGTTTTTTAGTTTAGATGTTAGAAGTGTTTACTTGTGCTTTTAGTTAAATTTCTTACAGTGTTGTATTATTTTGAAACATTAAAAAATATTATGACTAATTTAGTTGTTTGATGGTATGATTTAGTTTATAGAAGTATATATATAAAAAGATATTTTAAATGAAGATATTAAATTTTTTTTTTTGTGTGTGTAATTCAATAATATAATTTAATTTTATAAATTATGAAATATTAATATATTAAGAATAATAAATTTTATAATTTTATAATTTTATAATTTTATAATTAGGGATGGCAAAGCGGGCCAGCCCGCCCCGCGCTTGGCCCGCAAAAATGCGGGACGGGTTGGCCCGCCCCGCAAAGTTATTGCGGGCTAGAATTCCCAACCCGCCCCGCATAAGAGCTGGCCCGCAGGTTTGCGGGCCAACCCGCGTTCTTTTTTTTAGAAAATTAAATATTTATTTTTTTACATTTTGTTATTAAAAAATTGTTAAATTAAACTTATATATTTGTTATTATCAAACCTATTTTTTTTTCCTTCCTTTTCAAATATAGTCAAACATCAAAACATTAAGATAAATATCAAATATCACTATTCTTCCACTTCCAAAACATTAAAAATACCTAATTCCAAAACATTAAACATAAACATTAATTCATAAACATTATTGACATTCTTCCATTTCAATAACATTGGATGCCACCTTAGTAGAACCTTTATCCATTTTTTCATAATTATAATCTTCCCCGTCATCTGCATATATTAAAACAATGACAATTAATTAATTAATTTTTCATAAAAATAATACAATAAAAATAAGATAATTTTTGGCTTGGTCATGGGTAACTTCTAAAATACCCTCTGCTTACTTCTCCTTCTCTAACTGGTGTCTTGCTCCTTTATCGTGTTTGAAATTGATTTAATTGGCATGACCCAGTTTAGGTTGGCCTGCTGCTACTAAGTGTCAATATTTTTTTCTTGCGGGTTTGCGGGTCAGCCCGCCCCGCCCCGCAACTGGCCCGCGTGGGTTGCGGGCTAATGCGGGGCGGGCTAATGCGGGTTAGCGGGTTGAAAAGGTCATCCCGCCCCGCGTTTTTTACCTGCGGGCTGCGGGCCGGCCCGCCCGCCCCGCTTTGCCATCCCTATTTATAATTTTATAATTTTATAATTTTATCTATACTTATATATAATGGGGATTCCCACGTTTCTTATGTACATCTATGCTTCCATAACTGTTTTTTATATATTATTTTTAGTTATTTTGTAATTTTGTAAATATTAAAACAGTTATCAGGATAGAGTTATTAACATAAAACAATTTTGAATTTAGTTTTTTGAAATATATCTTTATTTCTTCAGTTTTCACTCACACTTTTTTTTCAATTTGAATTTATATTTGGAATTTTTATTATCATTTTTCTCTCCTCCCTCTTTCTCATTTTATCTCTTCTGTTCATATCGCTTTCATTAGATAAAAAGATAATGAGTTTTCTTTTTTTTTGTTTAATTGTTAATATTACTCATTTTTATTTTCATTTTCGTACACCGAAGGCGGAATACTGCACAGGTACAGAGTTATCTTGATACTATTGTTGATGTGGGCATCGACGGAGAGGATGAATGCGTTCTGAATATGACATTCTTGAAAGGGGTTAGAAAATAAATATTTTCTTAAGGTTTGTTATGGAGTTTCTCATCTTATTCTTCTTCTTTTTTTTCTTTTCATTATTATATTTCTTTTTTTTAGTTTTATGTTTGTAACAACAAATCAAAATTAGTGATGCACAAGAATGATGACTTAATTTCTTTAAGGTACAAAGCGTTATTGTTGACGTGGACATGGGAGGATGAATGCTTTCTGAACATTCTTGCATAGAAGAGGAAAGAAATTGGAAAATAAATATTTTTTTAAGGTTTGTTATAGAGTTTCTTATCTTATTATTCATTTTTTTTCTTCTTTTCATTATTATATTTTTCTTTTTTAGTTTTATGTTAGTAACAACAAATCAAAATTGGTTATGTTTATTGTGTTATAAATTTAAATTTGTTTAATATATTTTTTACTGCAACTTAAATATTAAAATAGTAGGTTAAAACTCATAAATGATGAGCGAAAATGTTTTTATCTTCTTTTTACTTAATGATATTTGATATTTAAAATATATGAATACACACAATAATATACAATATAGTAATAATAAAAAAAATCGGATGCACAGGCGCTAAATCGCCTGTGTTTCCGCTAGTAATTATAAAAGAGATTCTTCATTTTAATCTACATACATTTTTACCGTTTTAACCTCCAAGTAATCGTTTTATGAATTAAAATAATTATCTACGTAAGAATTACTTATAAAATGAGATAAAATTTTAAAAATTTTAAAAAATTCTAAAAATTATATCTATTTATTTTTAATTGGATAATTTTACCTTTTAATAAATACAAAATAATTTATTTATTTAATAAAATATATAATTGAATAATTTTTCTTTATTTAAAAATAATACCTATATAATATTTTTATATTATTTTACAAAATTATATATTAAATTATATTATTTTTTAATTAATTAATCATAAAAATAATAAATATTATTTTTAATATATATATTATAAAATACATTATATATCCTCCATCATCACCATCCCTTATTCTTAAGGGTGTAAGCTTTTGGCTCATTTGTTCTTTGTTCTCTCGATCCATTTTCTCACTCTTCTTTCGCTCATAGACTAATGCGTCTCCCATTTTCTTCTTAAGCCATCTCTTTTTCATAGACTAACCCTCTTCACTCTCACCGACACACTTTTATCTGGTACGTTTTTTTCCCTTTCAATTTTTTATTCAATGAACAAAATCTTACTATTGTGTTTTTGTTGTTGTTTTCTTTAATAGTTATGTTATAAGTTTGATTAAATTGTTGTCTTCGTGTATTTTATGGCGTTATTTGTGTCAGTATAATAATAACAATATTGTAATCATACAATTCCAAAGACATGCATAAATGAATAAAAAAAAAGTAAATTCAAACATTGTATTTCCATCTTCTCCTTTATAATTGAAAAACAACACTTATTAGTTAATTTCGTGGTTCTAGAAAGAAACTACGACTTCTGATATTTTGAATATGAAAATAGAAAACAAAAAAGATGTTTCATGAGATAAGAGTAAGGATGAACAGGAGAAAAAGATGCAATTGTGCAATGCTCCTCTTCAAACCTTACTTTGCAATATTTAGTTTTGAATTTAAAAATTTTAAAATAGTATTATCTCTTTTGTTATCCTCTTGAGATATAAAATTAAAACTCCTCACATGACAAATATCTTAATTAACATATCTTTAAAATAATAAAACAAAATATAAATATAAGAATAAAATAAAATAGGAAAGAGGGAAATTTTCTTTATATATGTATAGATAATCTATACATATGAATTTTAATATATTATAATAAATAAATAGTTTTTAAATTTAGTATATTCTGATGAAATTATTCACAGGAATCTTTGCTTCATCCTATATAATTTTGTCCTATTGGGAATCATATTTCTACGAAAGTTATACCTAAATATTGATTTTCATATACGTTTTTTTTATTGATATTTAGAACTTTAAACAAATAAATTTTTAATTAAAAATTGGAAAAAAAAAGTGAAATGGAAAGATAGAAAGAATGCACTTGGATGGAAAGTTATTGTAAGATATGTGTTTTCTCATTTAATTCGGTTTTTAGTTAAAATGACATGAAATTAACAAATTACAATAACTAGAAGTTCAATTCAAATTGGATTATCCTTTTTTAAAAAAACAATTTATCCAATCTAATAAAAAAAAATTATTCGAATTGAATGATAATATACACATCCTCTCTTCCAAATAACTAATCCTTTCTTGATATTCGAAGTGACATGTTTTGCCCTTACCACAAATCAAAACTCCAAAAGGTAATTTGAGGGAATAATAAATAACTTTCATAATGAATTTAAATATAATCAAGGCTGCGCAACAGTGAGATTTAGCAAGGAGAAAATAGTAAGCACAGTGACCTCACAAACCTATCACTATTGCTGCAGCTTGAGTACTGGGAAGGCGATAACATCTCGAATACTGGGAGAATTTGTCAAAAGCATCACGAGCCTATCAATTCCAAGTCCCTGGATTTGTAAATGCCAATTAAAAAGCTACAACAGAAAATGAAAAACAATCTTCTATTCTAACACTGTGGGGCAAATAATGCTCACAAAGATTAGCATTACAATTCAGAGAAGTGAAAACATTAACTTTCATACACCATGGTTGTAGACTATTATTACACTATTATGTCACTCATACACATGCATTGAAATTCCGGTAAATAGTTTATAATTCATTCATTTCTAATACATATGCTCTTCAACAAGAAATTCAATAAACAACTGAAACATAAATTTGAAGATAAAAAGTAAACATGACGATACACACTGAAAATCATAATGGACCTTTACAATTATTAAAGTAATCTTTTTGAAATGAAGATTGATTACAATATAAATGGAACATGATGATTTTTCTCTTAAAAATGTTATAAATCCAAGTAAGAGTTGAAATTTCAATACTGAATAATGAGAAAGTTTAGAATAGAAAAGAGAAAGTTTAGTGACAAAGAAGGAAAAAAGACCAAAAAAAACAGTGTTAAAGATTTTGAGTTGAAAGTGATATCATGTTATCTTATATGGATAACTCATTCCTCAGTGGTTGTGAATCTCCCCAGTCTATCCGAGTAAAAAAATCCCAACAAAAAAATTGACACTATATGAAATTTAATTTGTTATCAATTGCATTGGACAGAATCAGTGCCTTCAATTCGTGACCATGTTAATACCACAAGAAAAAAAATAAAGGTCAAGTCCCACAGCTACACAAAGATACACAATGCAGACTAATAACCATACCATTCCCGAAGCTGGAGGCATTCCGTATTCCAAAGCTGTGAGAAAGTCATCATCAAGAGTTACTTCATATGAGTCATCTTCATCTTCCTTTCCTTCCTTTTTATCTTCATTTGCTGAAACAGCTGACCTCTTCTTTTCATGCTGTCTAATTTGATCTTCCAAGCGTCCCCTCTACCATGTTGAGAAAAAAAACCATTTTATTGCCATCAAAGTACTCAATCACCATAATTAAATTGAGACAGTTAATTAAGTTGACCAGAAATAACCATTAGAGTTCATTCTTTTTCCAAACAAGTGGGCATGGACAAAGTCCATTTTCTATTTCTGGTAGTATTTGGAACAGATTAACGAACACATTCAAATCTCTGTGCATGTCTGGTTTCCAAATACCTAACTTGGTTATCCATTTGAAGTTGAAGCAGATATTTATAGCTTCGGCGTGAACTTAAAATTGGATGTGAAAAAAAATATGGAGAAACGCACGTAGCTAATGCACAATAACAAGCAGTTCTGCATACATTAAATAAGCACCAATTTGATTATGATGCAGCACCAAGTTTGACCTGTTTTCCTGTTGATACGTCATCAAATTTTCATAAATGATGTTGAACTTATCCAATATGTCATCTATCTAGTTAATCTTTTGACGAAACCCCTAAGGAGAAACTTGATTTTAGAAACATCAAGGGAATGGGACTTAAGCTACTCACAAACAAACAAGTGATGGAAATCAACCTTTGTGATTGGAGATCCCATGAATAAGGTTCATATGGGTAAAAACAAATCACTTGTTAATTCTGCTAGCACTAAAATTGATTTAAAATCAACTTTGTCCATTCCTATGGTGTGTCAAAGAGCTAGATACTGCATCATTGAAAGAATAAACTTTGTAGCTAAATTCTATGTAGTATAAGGAATTTTAACTTTGAACAAGGTTTTCATATCCCTATGGGTGACCTAATTTGCAGCATACCATTAATGAAATCACCTATACAAGTGTCGAGTGTGGCTGCTTGCATGTGATCTTGGCAAGATCTCTAAAACCACTCAAGAATATCGAGCACACGCATAGCCTTGTAAACGCAACACAACAATAACAACAATTGATTAACCCCTAGCACGCACTAAGTGTTTTTGGTTCATATAGTTTGATATACCAACTACATTGTGTGTTAAGTTTCTGATTCATATACTTTGTTATACCAACTTCGATACATTACATCTTATATGAGGCCCAAGATTTTTTTCTTTCTCTCTTGCCTTTTGCAATATGTGGAGGATTGTTGTAAGTTATAAGTATTACAAAAGGCAGATAGTTCCGCATTCCCTAAATTACACACTCTCGAAGGATTTATATACCAAGACACTCCTTAAATTTTCAAAGTGGATAGCAAAGGAGGTGGGTCCGCATGCATGAAGGTGTGGCCTCATTTGGGCTTTCTATGCTACAGCTTTCTTATTTTCCCCTTATCAAGTGGTTGATTATGAGAAACAATTGATGACAAACACATTATATATAAGGTACAATAGAACAAGCTATGCAGCTTGGATCTGAAAAGTTTGAAAACTTTGGGATCTTACCTGATCTATAGGATCAGTCAATTCGGAGAATGCATTGCCCAACTCACGACCACAAATGAAAAGTTCAAATCTCTCGGTCAAACCTGTGGATCTAAATGTAGGATCATGTGTAAGATAGAAGGTGGATCTAATGTAGGATCATGTGTAAGATAGAAGCTAATATCTAGAAACAGAAAATGTGCATCTTTTTCTTATTGATATTGGCTAGGATGCCTTTTTTAAAATATATGTTTGGAAAGTACGTAGTACAACATTTCCAAGTTCATAGGGAATGAGTTTTAATCTGTGAAACAGATATTCTAAATTCAAAAAGATTAATATTTTTATAGTAGGTAGGATAAAAATACCTTCAATAACAGCAAATAACATTATTTGATATTTTGAGATGTTTCTACCTTCTGTGTGGTTTGGCAAGTGGAGATATCTCAATTGGATAGTCTAGAACAAAGGTAGGTTGGATGAGCTTTGGTTCTACAAAAATCTCAAAAACCTAAATAAACAAAACAAAAACAATCTGGTTAGCGGCTGCAAATCAAATTGACAATATAATAAATGCAAAAAGTGCAAACACAAAGGAATATCAATAGATCATCAATTAAAAGGAGAAAAAGTGTAATTACAAAAAAGAACTAAATTTATCAAATGAAAAGAATAAAAACTGGATGTTCGTGAATAAAATCTACCTCATTAAGAAGGAGGCCAACGGATTGGCATGCTTCAATGGAACCTTTATCCTTGTTATCAAGATTCTTTCCAAGGGTATCCTGAGTAACACGCTTTGCAACCTCAAGATCATCTCCAAATTCACTGAAATCGACCCCAGCTATTTCTTTAACAAGATTGTGCATAGTGTCCCTCCTCCAAGGCTTTTCTAGACATATCTCGACTCCCTGTAAGGAATCATTACATCACCTTCAACAAATTTGTTATAAGGAAATAAATTTCACTAAAATGTCATCACTCATCAAACAACAGCTGATATTTACAATTTTTAAGTTAATGCTAAGCCATCATTGAGGGAACTACATGAGAAAGAAAATGTCCAGAATATATAAAAGAACTTCATTTTAAGTTTTAAAGCAATATTGTAAACATAATATCCTCTGTTGGCAGGATGAAATCAGAAGGGCAGCAGGGAAGAAGAATGAGCAAATTTAAAGATAAATATATAAATTTGGTAGTACGTTCAATTAAGATTAGATACATAAAATTGGAAATTTGAAAGTAATTGATAATATGAAAGTTTTACTTAAATAAGGGATGTATCAAATGAGAATTCTTTACTATTTTGAAAAATAAAAACTAAAAATTTGGACTATAAAACTAGACATGGGCAGTCAAGATTAAAAGTTAGCTAGTGGACACATCACCACTTAAAAAGGTCATGTGATTTTTTCTTAAAATCTTGGCCATAAAAATACAATTCTTGACCATACAATATATCTCATGTTTATATTTCCAGTTCTTATTTCTCGTTGTAACAAAAGTTCTCACATGGCATGTTACCTATATGTACACACCCCCGCACACACATATATACACATATATGGGTACATACACCCATATATGTTTATATATAAACATTCTTTGTAATTATATAATGGCTAACTTTTATAAATATAGATTACAAGTATATGAAGATTAGAATTTTAAGTTTTATAACTGATACAATAATAAGAAGCTTCCTCTTATATTCTAAAAATTTCAAAATCTACCTATGTATAGTTGAATCCAATGTAAAAAAAGAAAAAAAATATTGAATAAATAAAACAAAATTGAGAACTTACTTGCCTTTTTAATAAAATGATAAATAAATAAACTTTTAAAGAAAACACTAATGTATTGTTTTGGAATTTATTCATGTTCTGATCTCGTTTATGACAATTTTTATTTTTATTTTTTACTTTAGAGCCATTATTTGATATTGCTTTTATATTGAGTAGTCGTATTATATTGGTAAAAGGGTAACATAACATACTATTATAAATTTTAATGATATTGTAAATTTTTAACAACATTTTTATTAAATTTGAATAAGGAATTTTCTATTATGCCTGTAGGCACAATATAAGAAGTTTAAATAGAAAGGTTTTGTTGGAAAACAAAATATTTATAATATCAAAAACACAAAAAATATACCATACTTGTTTTTTCAAGGGATTTAAGTATTTACAGATGTGTCTTTAGTACTCTTATTATATGCCAATAGACAGCTCCTTTGATTAATAATATATTTCTTTAAATTAAGCAATCAGAACCAATAATTGTTTTGTCAAATTGAACATCCATATATTTAAATATTATAATTATAATATGGTGGTACTCCTAGCCCTCCCTTGCAGCTCAAATTCCCAACATTTGGCCCCAAAATCGGGGATCAATCAAGGAGGGAATAGCATGACCCTTCCTCTTTAAACATTGAACAATAAACAATACTGTAGCATGTTTTATCCATTCCGGAGACTTAAGCATCCCTTCTGACATATCTCACCAATTCAATTCTAGAATATATTTAGTAAGAACAGTGTCTACCTGATAATCAACTGTAAGCTTCCCATGAACTGCAAGAGCACATCGAGTGACAATCTCCTCTGCGAAACTCATCATGCTTTGATAATCCGAGTATGCTTCGTACATCTAAAGTCTAACTAATATCAATATTTAATGGAATGCAATTCAAGATATAGTGAAAAAGGTCATGTGCAAATTGAAATATCAAGCGACCACTATTAAAACAATTTGAAAGCCAAGATATGGGGAAATGTTATGTATGTCCACATCAAGTACTAAACACTAACTAAATATTACTATGGAAACCTCACCGAAATAGAGAACAAAAACTACAAAAGAAACCCAAGACTGTCACCAAGCTAGTGCAGTGATGCTCTAAACCACCACCAAATTTTCCATATCCACTTCTCTTCCCCCACCCCCATTTTTCTCTTATGTAACATCTCCCTTCTCCCCCTCGAGTCCCAAATCTTCTCACATGCCACCTGTCCCAATTTTGTCATGACATTCTCTCTCTATGCTAACTGAATTTTCCACCTCCCGCCCTCTTCAGTTATTCTTCTTTCTCCTCTCATATCAACAGCTAGTTGTTATTGGAAACAGGTTTTCCGCTTCTACAATTGAAATGCACTTTGGGCCTATGTAACGGAAGCTTAAAAATTCACCTCCTGAATCTAAACTTTTACTCACCTCTATAGTTGTAAATTCAGGATTATGACGAGTTGAAATTCCTTCATTTCTAAATATTCGACCAATCTCGTATACCTTTTCAAAACCACCCACCTACCATAAAAAAAATAATTAAAATGGTTAATGACACTTCACTAGAAAAATAACATCCATATTAATGTAGCCAGTTTCAAATTTATAGCGTGAAGAATATATGCTATATTCAACATGAAGAAATTTCAAAAAAGTTTGGAGCTAAAACGAATGAAATTATCCTTAAACAGAAAAGATAACATTTTCTAATTGTTAGTATTGTCAAGAGTAAAATTTCAGGATTCCCATAGCATTTTCAAAATTTGATAAAAGAAACAAGATTTTGACCAGTAATTTTATTCATTTGCACCATATTCAGGATGGATACATACTGTATCTTCCTTTGTTAAGCAAAGAATTACACCCCTAACATGTGAAGTAAAAAGAGGCTAACCCCTCGATACTTCCTTCCAGTGCAAAATAGAATGCTTTTGTGAGCTCTTTCCTGAGCAGGACTTCACAAATAACAATTATGTCAAATCTCACCAGCATTCTCTTCAGATGTAATTCAGTTGCAATTCTCAGATATAAGTCTCTTCCAAGAGAATTATGGTATGTAATAAAAGGTCTGGCTTCAGCTCCCCCAGCTGCTCCCTAGTCAATGAAATTAATCAGTTTCAGGGAAAAAAAACTTCCATGTACAAATGTCAGACTCCTAACGTACCAAATTAATAAAATTACAACAAAAGGCATTTCAGAGAGTAATTACATCATTTATCACTTAGTAGTTGCTATTGAAAGTTGAGACTGAAAGAGCATATGGTATAATCCATAGACAAGGTCCAAAATTTTAAAGGTTTACTATTTTGAAAAACTTCATATAATTTCATTACTACATTTGAGACACAGAAACACTCAAAATAATAATTATAAAAAAAAGGAGTTGGTGAATTGGAACAGAAGCACACATTGAAGCATAAGACATAAATACAATTAAACATGATGACAAAATAAATTTCTAAAAACAAATGGCTATTAGATAAATAATTAGCAATAGCACAACTATAGTTATCATCAAAGGTTTGGTACTTGGTCTTGATTGATAATGAAGGATTCAAACAAGTTCCGGAGACAAGCAAAACTGAAACAGATGTGACTTGGATTGCACTTATAACCCAAATAGTTAGATGCTTGAAAACAAAGCCAACAATGATATGATAAACAAGTCCAACAAGTTCCACGATGCCATTTAATCTTATAACCCCTATATCAATCTGACTTGCATGAGATCCAGTACAATACATAAATATGAAAATAACCAAACAAAAAAGATCATGTCTATCAAGCTAGCCTGTTAGATCAAAACTTCTGAAAGATCCGTGCTCTTTGCATAAATATAAACAGCATATATCAAACAAATAGTAGAGTCCTCAACATTTGAAGATACACTTTTATGTAAATAAAAATGTGTAGCCAGTGTAGGTACATTAAAACAACAAACCTGCAAAACTGGAGTTTCAACTTCAATAAAACCTAAAGAATCCATAGTCCTCCGTATCTCTGATACAACCTATTTGAATGAAATTGATTAGAAGATCTGTTTGAATCGGGTTCCTTGCTCAGGCAATACATAAGAGAAGTTCGTTAATCAGTCTAAATGGACAGAAGGTGAGCCTATGATCCCTGAAACCAAAATTCTAAATCTTCTTTCAAATCAAATCCAATCAAATATATAATTAAGGAAAAAATGAAAAAGTATCATTAAACTTACAGCCACAAGGTTTCAAGAAAAATACATGTAAACATGTGATAATGTATTACAACCCAAAATAGACATACTGAACATCATTCTTTTACCAATAATAAAGAAAATTAAGTACCACAATGCCATAAGGCTCCTTGCTATGTGATGTTATGCAAGAGGGTCATTAGCATATGCGAAAAGATTTTTCTGGATTCGAATCCATTATGCATGACCAAACAAACTGGTCACCGAGGTTGAACTTTACCGTAGTAGTTTTATCAAAATTCTACCCCAAACAACATGATGCCTATAATTTTTTTTCTTTTTTAGTCTAGTTTATTTTGGAGGAGAAAAACATTAAAAGTGTAAGGCATTCTATATCTGAACTGAAAACACTCTCCTAGGAACTCAAAGTACAATTAATTGACTTTGTTGTTCACTCCACTGAGTCCAATACTCCTTTCACTTTTGCTTAAGAATTGTAGTTTTGACCCTTGATATCCTCCCATGAATTAATAAAATAAATTGTTCTGCTTGATCTGTTCCTTATTCCACATCTATAGAAAAGAACAATACTAGATAGAAAATAGGCACAGCACAAGAAGGCGAGAATAAGATATCTCAATTAACTCAATACGAAACATGGAAACAAAAAATAGTTATTATAACTCAATTAAGAGACATGGGAACAGGAGAGAAAATACACTTAATGAATCTACAACATTACAATTATCTAAAAACAATTGAATACCATTTCGTTTAAACTCTTAAGAGATAAAAAAGTTTGGAAGATGAACCACCTTTGCTCTTTTACGGAGAACATCTGCTACCTCTGGATTTGCGATCATATCTACATACCTAACCACAAGTCCACAACAAACAGTGAAGAAACATTTTAAAAGATAGGCAATCAATTTATAGTCCAAAAGTGTGAGGGACAATTAGAGAAGTCATGCAACGAAGAAGTAATAAGAAATGATTGAACAAAAATAAAAAGAAAGAATAAGATATAATACAAAGTCATACTTCACAAAATAAGAAATAAATAAAAATATAATCTATTTAAAAATTTGAAAGATGAAGATGTTTATTTGAAAAGAAGAAAGAACACGAGTAGATGTAGATATCCTATTACAAAAAAGAGAATGAACTACAGAACAGGGAATAAAAACTAGTGTGGAAGAATTGTAATCATGGTCACTAATAAAATAACAAATGCATTAGTATTTAACAGATTTCAATAGGTAAGGAACAAACACAAATATTAAATTATGAGCTTACCTCTGTCGATAACGTTTATCCATATCGGTTAGTCCATGATATTTGTCAGGAAGTGGAAGCAGAGATTTTGTAAGGATTGCAAAAGATAGGACACACACAGAAAGTTCTCCTGAAATAAGACCAGAAAAAAACATGAGAAGATGGTCAAATGTCTCATAACAATCAGGCTATCAGCTGGCATTTGTCAAAGAGCATATTTGATCCAGTAGATAAAATAAAGATATCAATCTCTGTTAGTGTTAATATATATGTTAGTCTGTTATAGTCTTTGGGCAGTTAGTCTGTTAATACAGCTTGGGTAGTTTCTTCTGTTATTAGTTTTGTTGCGTCTGTAATTGGTGATCCTATATATTCTGGGTTATATATTCTGCATGAGTACGCAATTACATAGTCAATAATATTCTTTTCTTCTCTTATCTTCTTATTCTAAAATGGTATCCTAAGCCAAAAAAAAAAAATTTCTATCATGTCTTCTTCCTCACCTTCTTCCATCACTGCATGATGACCACCTCGATTTCCGTTCATCACTTCCACACTCCCATCTCTCTGAAGCTTACAAATGACAACTTCCTTGTATGGAAACAACAGGTTAGTGCCACCCTACGTGGTCTCCAACTGATGCACTTCTTGGATGGAACCAAGGTCCCCTCTGAATTCCTGACTCAAGAAAATAAATCCGTGACAAATCCTGAGTTTTGTACCTATCAGCAACAAGATCAACTACTGGTGGCATGGCTTCTTGCTTCCATGTCCTCTTCTCTATTAACCAAGATGGTTGGTCTGGATTCCTCTGCTGAAATATGGTGTTCTCTTCTCACTCACTTTGCCTCGCACACCTGAGCCATGGTTAAAAAGTTTCGGCTTCTCCTCAAAACTCCAAAGAACGACAAATCTATCACAACATACGTCACGGACATCAAGAAAATTGCTGACTCCCTTGCTGCGGTTGGATCTCCAATAACTATTGCCGATCATGTGGATGCAATTCTCGATGGGCTTTCTGCGGAATATGATGGCTTCGTTACCGCAATTCTTTCTCGTCAAGATCCATAAACGGTGGATGATCTTGAAGCCCTTCTCCTCGCACAAGAAGAACGTTTTGAAAGGCACAAACTGGCTCAAGACTCCATTCTTCAGGTAAATACCTCCTCCTCCTCTTGGAATCTTAAAAACCAATACAAAAAGAAACCGTTCCACTATAACTCTCGTGGAGGTCAATCACCACATCCTACTGGGTTTCGCCCATCCAATCCGCACCCTCATGTTCGTCCTCCACTCAACCCTGATGCTTCTTGGAATTCTACAAAACCCATCTATCAGATCTGCCACAAACCTGGTCATACGGCAGATGCATGCTGGCGCAGGTATGATTCCCCGGCCACTGAGTCTTATAATGCCAATCTATCTCACTACACTTCTCCAATTGATTACGACGCTACTCCGTCAATTCTTGGGGCACCTTCTACTATAAAAGATCCCCTCTAGTTTCCTGATACTGGTGCCACACACCACAAAACCAAAAACTCCAAGGTCTTTACTCAAAAACAACCTTATCAAGGCCATGATGATCTCAAGCTCGGCAACGGACAAGGTACCCATATAGCTCACACAGGTTTTGTTGTCTATATTGACCCTAATTCTCACACTATGTTCAACCTTCACCATATGTTGCATGTTCCTGCTATCACTAAAAATCTTATTAGCGTATCTCAGTTTGCCAAAGATAATAATGTTTACTTTGAATTTCATGCTAACGTGTGCTATGTCAAACATCAGGAAACCCATCAGATTTTACTTCAAGGAGTAATTAAAGATGGACTTTATGCCTTTCCGCCATCTCTCTCCATGCATACTCACTCTGTTCAATATGCTACTTATACACCTAAGATACCCATTCTACAGCTTTGGCATAACAGATTGGGACACTGTAATTTTACTGTTGTTCAGAATGTTTTAAATGCATGTAAAATTTCTTACACTTCTCAAAAACAGTTATGTGCTCCATGCATACGTGGAAAGCTTCATCAACTTCCCTTCCACTCTTCTCTTACTCAATACACTGAACCTTTGCAATTAATTTTCATTGATATATGGGGTCCTGCTCCCGTCTGTGCTTCCAATGGTGCTCGTTACTATATTTCTTTTTTAGATGCTCACACTAAATATAATTGGCTTTTCCTTCTGCATAATAAGTCTCAAGCTTTAGACTCCCTTATTCGCTTCAAAACTTTTGCTGAAAATCAAACTGGGTTTAAGTTACGTGTTATTCAAACAGACAATGCTAAGGAATTTTTATGCTTCAAATCCTTTACTCAATTGCATGGTATTCTTCATCGCCTCACCTGCCCTCACACACACAAACAAAATGGATCTATTGAACGCAAGCACAAACACATCTCTGATATGGGTCTAACCCTGCTTGTTGCTGCTTCCTTACCCATAAAATTCTGGGGCGAAGCTTTTACCACTGCAACATATTTAATTAATATTTTACCTTCCCCTGTTCTTCAAAACAAATCTCCCCATTTTTTACTTTTTCACACTGCACCAAATTACACTCTATTAAAAACCTTTGGCTGCGCCTACTACCCGCTTCTTCGGCCTTACAACAAACACAAATTAGATTTTAAATCTGCATGTTGCTTGTTTCTTGGGTACAGCCTACACAATAGGGGCTACATATGTCTCTCTCCTACGGGTAAGATCTATATGTCTAGACATGTTGTCTTTAATGAAAATGTGTTTCCTTACAATATACCTGAATATAACTTCATCCCCAACCCCACCATACAATCTGAATCTGGCTGCTCTAATCATCATCTTACGGTTCTCCGTCAACCTGTTGCCATGCCTGTGCCTGCGTCACATAACAACACGGAACTGCCCTCCTTTGTTCCTCGTGATCCTCTTCCTTCTCCTTCGCTGCCTCCCATACAAACTGATACGGGTTCTACAAATAAACACTCCATGACAACTCGCTCCAAGGCTGGTATATTCAAACCAAAAAGTTTCATGTCTCACGTCAGCAACACTCCACCCATTCCCACCTCCATTAAAGAAATCGTGTCTTCTCCTCCTTGGTTGCAAGCTATGACTGATGAATATACACACTTGGTCCTTAACTTCTCTCCCTGCTGGTGCCAAAGCTGTTGGATGCAAGTGGTTATTTAAAAACAAGTACAATGCAGATGGTTCATTCCAACATCACAAGGCCAGGTTAGTTGCCAAGGGGTTCAGCCAAACAGCTGGGACTGACTTCACGGACACTTATAGCCCCGTTGTTAAACCTGCAATCATCCGTCTTGTCTTATCTCATGCCATCTCCGCCAACTGGCATATTCATCAAATTGATGTCAACAATGCCTTCTTGAATGGAGACCTCAAGGAGGACGTCTACATGGTCCAGCCACCAGGATTTGTGTCCACCTCTCCACAATTAGTGTGTAAACTACACAAAGTGTTATATGGGCTAAAACAAGCCCCACGATCCTGGTTCCACAAGCTAAGTACAACTCTTCAATCCTTTGGTTTTCATTCCACCAAAAGTGACGTTTCCTTATTTGTTAAATTCCATTCCTCATACACAATATTCATTTTAATATATGTGGATGATATTATAATTACAGGGTCTTCCATGACAGCAATCCAGCAACTAATCTCGAATCTCAGTGCCTGCTTTGCTCTAAAAGATCTCGGACCTCTTCACTTCTTCCTCGATGTGCAAGTCACGCGTCTCAGAAATGGTGGTCTCCATCTATCGCAACAAAAATACATCAATGAACTTCTTCATCGCACAAAAATGGATGCAGCTAAACCCCTTCCCACACCCATGCAAACTAACCTTCATCTTCAAAAAGATGCTTCCTCCGCCATGCATGATCCCTCTCTGTTTCGGTCTGTCGTTGGTGCCCTCCAATACGTGCTTATCACTCGTCCGGAACTGTCTTATGTTGTAAACAAGGTTTGCCAATACATGCATAGTCCACAAGATCATCATTGGAAAGCGGTCAAACGCATCCTCCGTTACCTTGCTGGTACTCGCACCCATGGCTTGATTATTCAGCAGTGCTCTTCTCCTTCCATTCGTGCCTTCAGTGATGCTGACTGGGGAGGTGACGTTGATGATCGTAAATCCACCACGGGTTACTGTGTTTTTTATGGTCGCAACATCATTGCGTGGTCTTCTCACAAGCAGCGAGTTGTATCGCGTAGCAGCACAGAAGCTGAGTATCGAAGCATTGCAGCAGCTCTCACTGAAGTTCTTACATGAGTTGCACCTACCCATCCCGCAACCCCAACTATTTTCTGACAACTTAGGTGTTGTCCTTCTTAGTGCCAATCCTATAATGCACTCACGCACCAAACATTTCGAATTGGATCTTCACTTTGTCAGAGACTACGTCCAACAACACAAAATCAGTTTAGTCCATCTCCCTGCAAGGTTTCAAATCGCCGACATTCTCACCAAGTCTATCTCTGGCCCTGCATTCTTGGACTTCCGGTGTAAACTTATGGTTGGTGTTCCACCCACATAAGTTTAACGGGGGGATGTTAGTGTTAATATATATGTTAGTCTATTATAGTCTTTGGGCAATTAGTCTGTTAATACAGCTTGGGTAGTTTCTTCTGTTATTAGTTTTGTTGCGTCTGTAATTGGTGATCCTATATATTATGGGTTGTATATTCTGCATGAGTACGCAATTACATAGTCAATAATATTCTTTTCTTCTCTTATCTTCTTATTCTAAAAATCTCAGGTGTTAACTATTTCTCAGTCTGCAATTATCATAACAAGTTCCTAGTAACTTAAAAGAGTAATTACAAGTATATGACATATACTAGAAATCTTCAGTAAATAGACACTCATAAGACAAAAAAAAAATCATATATGAAACCAAAGATGGCTGAGCAAACTCCAGTTGAACATAATAAAACAACTACAAGAAAATATTGTAAAAAATTATTTGGTTTAATAGCTTGAGACTTCCAATTTGGGTAAACATGTTCTTTACATTTGTAACCTCTTTTACCTTTTACCTATCCCCTGAACTCTCATATTTGCTAACATACTAGAATTTGTGTATGTATAACATCAGCTGCAAACTTTCAGTATCACAATTTTTATATTATCTTAGCAAGAGCATATGCATGTGAGTTTACAAACATACAACAGTCACAGAATTACTGAAAGTTCTTACCTTTTATTCACACTGAGATAACAGATAATAGGGATGGAAATCTGGGATAAATTATAAATTTTGGGCACAAGATATAGCATGTTGCAAATGCAAGCCATATCAATTTACTAAAAACATATTTTTAGCCTAAAAAATCATTTAATACCTTTTTCTGTGCGTTTTATTGTTCCTCTCACACCTAATATATCACCAGTATCAAGATGCGCCTTTAACTGTTCAAATTGATCGCCTATGAGTCTCTCCTTATCACAATAGAGCTGAAATCATAGATTTTAAAAACTTCAGTTAGCAGCTCTCTATATACCATTCACTTTATCGAAGGACAGTAATTTCTATCCTCTACATGAATAAAATATGCATATAACAATTAAAACTAGATTAAGAACAAAGAAAAATGATAACATACCATAAACTTACAAAAGCCCAACATGTCTTGCTTAAAGTTACTGTTAGAGATTACGTAAATATCCTATTTAGGGTTTGTCTCTTTTCAAGAATTAGACAACTTGCTGACAAAATAAGAGAATGAGAGACATGTGTGAATTCGTTTAATTTACACAATGGGGGCTCTTATTTATAATATGCTTCATAACTACAACGAATAATGGTTTCCTAATTTACATAAATACAGACAGCTCACAATAGCTAATAAATGTCCCCACTTACAATATTTACAGACTCTACCTTGAATGTATAAAAAGAGTAAAACAAAACCTGAATTGACCCAGAATCATCTCTTAGTGTGAGAAATGCAAGCTTTCCGAATACCCTCCTGGCCACAATTCTTCCCGCAACAGATACGTGGTCACTCTCGCTATTTTTTTCCTCACCATTTGCCAAATCTATGTAGATATCTTGCAGCTGACTAGCACCGTGAGTTTTGTCCCATTCATAAGCATAAGGATCAAGCCCCTTGCTTCTCAATTCTTCAACCTACAATCAACCACAAAGAAGGATTGTCAAAACTGATAAGCCTTTCTCCAAAAGAGAAGACAATCTAAAAATAAAGACCCTTAGCTTGTTAGTCCTCTGACAAACACTACATCTCAACCAAAATATTTACATTGTCCAACCATGCATTCAATTTTGCATCCTATCCCCCAGCAAAAAAAAATGCTGCTAAGCAAAATTAGTCTTAAACTTTTCCTTTTTTACACACACGATATTCTCATTTTGCTAGAACTGTAAACAAGCCGGGAGAACAGATAAATATAAAGAGAAGTTTTGATAACAAAATTAACTACAAGGCAATTAATATCATTCCTACATTGAAGTTCAACGAAAGACCATATAACGCAGAATTTTCCAATGTAAAACTCAACTTCAATTCAGCTTTAAACTCATTCATACACGAAACACGGCAATTAGAAGAATACGGAAGAAAACGACACCGTTGCAATTGAGCGAGAGCCACGTACCTTCTTCAAGCGAATGGCTCGAATGGCATCCCTATCGGAAGTCGAAGTGGTGGACGACGACGCCGAGCTCCGGCGATTGCGACCGGCAGCCCTGGTATCGGCGGTGGTGGAAGTTGAGCAGGCGCGGAAAACGAGCGTTCGAGGTGTTCGACGAAATGCGTGAGAGTGAAAGAAGTGCTTCAGTGGGTTCCATGTTAGAGTGCACAGTTTTAGCGCTTCCATTCTCTCTTTCACCACTGCGTCGTACCAAAGAAAGTCTGTTTATTTATCTTTCTGGTTTGGGATGTAGGTTCGACACAACAGTTTGAAATATCTAAATTATTATATTTTAAAAAAAGGATTTCTTTAATATTGAACTTAAAATTGAGTATACATAAATAAATAAATAAATTATTGAAAATGTGTAATAAAAAAAAAAAGTAGTAATATACACACAAAATTTGGTCATTCAATCACAGATTATTTTATAGCTTAATAATCACAAAACATTTAAAAATAACTTTTAAATTAAATATTACTAATGTTTATATTTCATCTTATTGGTTAAAGTCTTTATTGAGGGTAAGTTCAATTTTTTAATGGGAGATTTTTTAATTTATTTAAATTAATATTAAGATTTTTTTTTATAACAAGGTATTTGTATAAACAGAAGTTGTGATACCATAAACATTGAAGTAATGAGAAAATTTTGTAACACTTTAAAATATACAATTTTTTTACAAAAGGAATTAAAGTAAAACAATGCTTTTTAGTCCTGTGTATCTGCACATATATATGCCGGTGTATAATATACTCATTATATTCATACACAAACAATAATACATTCAAGAAGAAAAAAAAAAGGAACATATGAAAATATGAATAAAAAAATCAATTAAATTAATGATTTGTATATATAATTTTATTTTTATTTTTCCATTAATCATAGTTGTATAATATTTAATATCAATCATCAGAATCCAACTATATTCCAAAATTATCATAAAAAATCATATGAATCAAATTATCAATAATAATTAATACTGACTATTTATATCTCAATTTGTCTAACGGTATCTTGATTTTTTTTTCAATTCATATTACTTTTGATTTCACTTAAATCGTAATGATTTCATATGGATCTATTGTTTTCCAAGAGACTCATTAAGTATGCATCTACTAGAGACTAACATCTAATCTACACATTTAGGATCAAGGTAAGCTCAATCCAATATTGTGTGTCTCTGCAGATCAAGTGTGTATGAACTTCCTCTTCGACTTCTCAACACCTGATACCTTAGTCTATGTGACTTAGATCATCAATGAAGCTAGAAGATCTATGTTAAAACAAGGTTTTTCATACTTAATGTACCATGCATAACATCTCATATATTATCTCAAATGTATGACATCAATTTCATACAAGTTTCATCATACAATATCATTCAATCACTCATATATCATTTAAGATTTTTCAAATACATCACACATATAATTTAGAGATTTCACAATTCAATCGATAATACAACTCATATTCACTTTATATTTATATATAAAAATATTCAAATAAAACTCAACTCATTAAAGAGGCAATAAGAAAAGAAAAGAAAGAAAGTTTTTGGCTAGCTTTAGCAAAAATTTCTAGCTTAAACAAGAATGGACTCGCTTGGACAAAAATCCTTTTACTTAAGCAAAAATAAATTCAATAGCAGGATAAATTTTCAATTATATTTTTGCTTGAGCAAAAATTTGTTGCCTTGAACAAAAATATCATAACTTAAGTAACATAACCGACTTAATTCTAAATCTTCATCCAGAATCAACATTCAAAAACCCATTAAACATAAAAAAACACAAATACTTAACTATCAAAATCTAATGTTTTTGCATGTTTAGACAACATATCATCAAATAATATCCCTACAAGAGAATTTGCAGCTTGAGATCACATTCCCTCCACATTTAGATCTCTAGCCTATGGTACTATTAAAAGAATAAAGTTAGTTTCCCTTACCTGAAATCCTTTATTCCAATAGAAATTTCAGCCCAAGTAGGGAAACCACTCCAAAAACCTAAAGTATGTTATCCAAACATCACCAAATTTCAGTATAAGGTAAAACAAGTTGAAATGATCATTTTCTCATCTGTCCCCATCAAGAATGATGGCTAAATCATATGGACAAACAAAGAATAAAGAATCTTTAAAATAAAAATGAACTTACTCTATTTGAAAATCTGATCGGATAGAATTAATCCTTAACTCCTCAGCTACGACACTGTATGATCAGATTTTGAAATAAATGGAAAATGGAAGAAGAAATTACAAGAGATGGAAGAAGGATAGACATGGGGGCGTAGTGTGCAGAACGCCACAAATATAGTTTTCGTTAACTATTGCTTAATTATATGATATATATTGAGAAACATGTATTTATATTTTAAAATTTATTGTAACTTGATGATAACTTCTAGTCATAAAATCATCCATTGAATTGTGACTTTTATTTATTTTCTAAAAATGATTATACGTAATTCAAAGAAAAAATATAACAAATTTTTAGTTGTCATTATACTTCTTGTGGTGCATAACATTAATTAATTTCAAATTATTAACTTTATTAATGGAGGAGGCTATTTTTGTTAGATTATCATAAGTGCCACACTTTTTTATCAATATATCTCTTTGAGTCATTGGTGATGAAGAAAAAGTATTTTAACATTTATGTTTTGTCCTTTTTGGTACACTTATAATGTAATGTAAATTTTTTGAAGACTTCCCTCAAGTTTGCAAAGATGGTTCAACAGGCTGGGATGTTCTTGATTCTTAGAATAGGTTCATTTTTTACTGCATAATGGAATTTTGGGTGAGTAATAGTTTCTTTGCTATGATTTTTTTTTGGGGTTCTAAACAATAGCTTCGAGTTACAAATTTTTAATTAATTTAAATTTAAAGTGAAAGAAAACTCATATTTTATTATTCAAATATATGTTGAGATAAGTGTAAATTTATAAATTTACATTTTAAATCTTTAAAAAAAATAAAAAAAAAATCTCACAACCATCGTAACACTCATCAACTTCAATATGTTTTCCTCACGAATACACTATTCAACATACTTCAATCTAAACAACATCTTTTTCTTCTCACTCTTCTCTCAAATCCTTACATATCCCTCTTCAATCTGAACACACTCTTTCTTTTTGTTATGATTATAAACAAATATGCATTTCTCAACTTCTAATTTTAATTTTCCATCATTCACATGAGAATAAGCTAATGAATCCTAAATATATACAAAATTAATTTGATGAAGAACATAATCATATTTCTAATAATTTGATGAACAACATATTTTCCCTCTAAAATTTTGCAATCAATAGTTGTACAAGGTTAAAAATTTAATTAACTAATTAATGGTGATAAAATAATTTCAATGTCTATAAATTAGACATACAATTAATTTATTCCTAAACTTTGATTTAATTAGACTCCCAACTAGTCTGTTCTTAGAATTCTTTATGAATAGGTATAATCTACCTATGTATCGTTTGTGTTAACATATGGGTTTTGGTCTAGTCCCCCCATACTTTTGTATTTTCTTTCTTTTTTCTTTTTTTTAATAATATTTTTTTTCATGTGATGGCAGATGATTGTTGTTTCTTGAGGTGTCAGCTTAGTTGAGATGTCAAGTTGCATAGTGATACCTAACACGAAAACTTTATAAAAAAAAAAACTTTGATTTAATTTGTTCGTTAATATATTTTTTAATTATATTTAATAAAATGTAAATTGAAATATGAAAATTTATTGCATCTAATGATATACACTTTTAAATATTTTTAAACATAAAAGATTAATACTATTAAATAAATATATACGGCAGAAAAATATAAAGTAAGAATTACGTATCCAGTAATTATTGAAAAGGTTAAAATATTCGTTAATTGTGTTTTAATCAAGATCTTGAAGTATTGTTTTTATTGAGTCCTTGAACTTGTCTATCATTTTACAACAACTTGATTCGAATTTAAGAATTAATATTATTTTTTTAGACCATAAATATTTTCCATAAAAACAATAATAACGTAGAACAATTATATAGGTGATAAAATATTTTTTTATAAAATATGTATAGGGTACATATACCTAGAATTACATACCTTCATACTAATAATTACTCATTTAATATAATATTTTAAGACATAAAAATCGGATTATAATTTGATTATAGCAATTATATATTAGATTATTAGTGCAAAATTATTTATATCTCATGATAATTATTTAATGTCTTCTTAATCGTCTGGATTCAACAAGACTTATAAATAGATGATAATTTTCAGAAAATACTCACTCAATCCTTCATAATCTTTTATACTCTCCTGTACTCACAAACATCTAATATTCTTACTGAATTGAGTGTTTCAGAGTCGAGTTTTTTTACATGGGAATCTTTCTTATTTTCTTGTAATCAATCAACATCATAAAGACCGATCTAAAGAGAAGTTTTCTTTCTTCTACCTCCTGATTTTCCTACTCATTTTCGGTAAGAACCTATAACATAGAAAATGTCATATTTTTCAATCTTTGCCCTTCATGTTATATTATTTAAGATGTTACTACTATTACTTATTTTCTTTATTATTTTTTATATAGATACTTTTTGTAATAAATTTGGTGTTACAATTTTAAGATATTATTACAATATATATATATATATATATAATATACCAATAAAAGAATCATATTATATAGTACAATATATATAAATAAAAACACATGAATTATACATAAAAAAAAATCTCATTTCTTACAAAACATCAACTCGTCACTCTTTTCAAAACACAATTTATAGAAATGTAAAATAGTGATATCCTAAAAGCAGCTATTACAAATTTAAGGATCAAACAATAAAAAATATGTATAAAAAGCAGAATTAATATGTATTTTTTTATTAATGGATATAGATTACAAAATGTTTTAAGTAATATTTGAAAAAAATAACTTTGTAATTCTATTTTAGAATTTTATTCTTATAATAACTATTCCTTATAGCGGGTGATATTTTTATTATGTTTATTTACATTTTTATAACATTTTAGTTTTACTATTTTATATCATTATTTATTAGTTATTTATTATTTTTCTGAAGATTATAGTATTGGTTTACTATTATTTTACTTATTATTTTTTAGTACTCTAGTGTTATTTTGATTTATTTTATATTTGTTTCAAATTTATATTACTACTATGCATTTATATTTTGCATATTTTAATAACAAATTTGTCTATTGTCTTAAATAAACGTGTATGATAATTTAATGTTTTGTTTTTATATCATATTAAATTTCTATTAGTAATATTGTTAATATTTATGAATAATCTTAATTTGCATGATATACAGGGTGTGAAAGAAAGAATGAGTTCAAAACACAGTAACCAAAAGAGTGGAAAGAAAACAAACTTTTTCAAAACTATATTTTCAAAACTCTCAAAATTTGGGAAGAAAAAATCGAATGCTCCAAAATCGGATGCTCCAAAATCGAATGCAACAAAAGAGGATGCTCCAAAATCGGATGCTCCAAAATCGAATGCTCCAAAAGAGGATGCTCCAAAAGAGGATGTTTCAAAAGAGGATGTTTCAAAAGAGACCGTTTCAAAAGACACAACTTCAAAAGAGACAACTCCAAAATTTATAGAAGAGACCATTTGTGTTTTTTCAGACTCTTGTGACGATGATGTAAAGGAAGAAGATTTGATAAGAAGACATGTTTCTCCTCCAAGATCCTCTAGAACATATCAATACAATGAAGAGAGGTCAGGAGAGGGTTGCCCTAATAGAATAACATATCCAAATTCGTATAATGGAGAGAGATCGGGAGAGGGATACCCTATGGGAGGAACATATCACTATAATGGAGAGAGGTTGGGAGAGGGATACCCTATGAGAGGAACATATCAATATAATGGAGAAAGGACAGGAGAGGAATATCCTATGAGTGGAACATATCAATATAATGGAGAAAGGACGGGAGAGAAATATCCTATGAGTGAAACATATCAATATAATGGAGAGATGTCAGAAGAGGGATTTCTAAAAATAACCTATTACTTTAATGATCATAACGCACAAGGATGTTCTATTATGTAAATGTGCACAATTGAAAGTAATTAAAGTTATTATATTAGTTTAAGAAGTTATTTTAAATATTTTTAGAAATTTTATTTTCATTTCTAATAATTATGAAGTTATGAAATTAATTTATATTATTTAAGAGTAAAAATTGTTTTTTTTGCTTTTTATTATCTCTTCTTTAACAAGTTCCAATCATCATTTCGCTTTTTATTTTGCGCCTTAAATCTTTGTATAGCCTTAAAAAATGTTGCTATTGAAGCTTTATGTATCTTCTTTCTTCAAATAGTTGTTAGATGGTCAAATTAAAAACTTTGGTTGATTCTTCTGCATATTGAATATGAGTAATTCAAATTGTTTCTTTTTATTCCTGTTTCTTTTATTCTTCAAATATCATTGTAACGTTAATCAAATTGTGAAATCTGGTAGACGTTTGAAATAGAAGCTTGCTTTTATTTGATATTTTAAATTGTTTTTTACATGCTCAAATTCTAACGGTCCAGGTTTGATTTTTTTGGACTCATTAAATGCTCAAAATGGAATGTTTTTATATGAGTTTTTATGTGTTGAATCACTTGTTTACACTTCAAAACATGTTAGCTTGTTGTATTTTAGCATCTTGAAATGACTTCAATCTTCATTAGGGCAAATCTTGCTTATCAACTTCATCTCTTTCCTTTAAGTGCTTAATAAAAAAAAACTTTAGCTTTTACTTTCACACACGCCTTTATGTCATAATAAAGTAAGAATATCTTTAAACTAATATCTTTTAATATTTTTTTAATTATCAAAAGTTTCTATTCTTATATTTTTTTTTAAAAAAACGGTTTAATATAAAAAAATACACATGTTTTGTTTTCTAAAACTTTTCAGTTAAAATATTGTTTATTCAAAAAATTTCTAATACAATTTTAAACTTGATATTTAATACATAATTATATTAAAAATATTTTATATTCAATATATTTTATACATAAATCAATAAAACATATCTATGTACAATATTTGTACTTTAATTATAGATATTGTAAGTATATTTTCATTAATTTTAAATATATATTGAATATGTTATTTTTGTTGGGTTTAATAGTGCCAAAGTTCAAGAGGGGGTGAATTGATCTTTTAAAAGTTTCTCGCAGAATCAGTATTTATCACAGTGTACAGAAAATAAATCGATTTATTTGAAATTGAACAGATTTATTTTGGCACTGTTTGTGTTTGAAAAACGTTTATACAGTCAAGTTAATCACAAGATTATGCAGATTGATTTTTCCAGATACACACACTGATATAATGAAGAAAAAAAGTGAATCACAAAATTGATAGCTTGACAATTACTTGAGTAACCTATTACAATCAATCTATTTTAGTGACTTTTTAACAGGTTATTTATGTTCTTCTTAAAATCAAACAGTTTTCTAGAAATTAAGAACAGTATGTCACAAGCCCAGAAAGAACAAATTATTATTGATTGAACAGATTTATTTCTTGACAATTTAACAGTTATGCAGAAATTTAAGTGCAGAGATTAAGGGAGAATGAACACAAGGCAACTATACTGGTTCACTCAACTGAGCTACATCCAGTCTTCACCTAAACCAAGGTGAAATTCACTAAATCACAATTCAAACAAACACAAATCCCACTGTTCTTGAACCCTACAAGAACTTAGGTACACTTGCTGAAAAACCCTATTTCAGCACACACACTCTTCAAGAAACCCTATCAAGAAGAGTGTACAACCAAACTTTTACAAGAAAAGAAATGTGAAACGACTACACCTGATTGAGGATGCAGAAATCTGCCTTAAACCAGTAGAACAAATTGCTAGAACAGTAGCAACACCTCTCACTAAGCTTTTGGAACCAAACAAGAACAAACACTTTGTGATTTTTGAAATCTTTTAAGAACATATGCTAATTCTTTGTAAACTCTCAATTCTCTGGTGCAAAACTTGTTTTCTCAATTTGATGATCGATGTTTAAACTCAGAAACAAGTTTTCATTTTATAGAAAACCAACTTATAACAGATTTTTGAAAAACAGTTAAAGCTGTTATAAAATGAACAGATTGAAAATAAAATGAACAGATTTATTTTCAAAAGCAGTTGGAGAATTTGTTATGTGAGGAGACTTAGTCAACCATTCTGGAGCAAGAACAAAACTGAAAACCGTTTAAGATAGACATTGCACCAGAGTCAAAAAAGAATCTATTCATTTACAGATGAATAGATTTATTTTTCAAAACGAAAACAGAAGAAGCTTAACTATTAGAACACATTCGTTTTGAAAGGTAGAAGACTTAGTCAAAATGTTTGATGCACAAAATCTAATTTTCACAAGACTTAGCCAAGGCATCAGTTTAAAAAATAATCTGTTTAATTAGAAAAGAACAGATTTATTTTTATGCAGTAAACGTGTTTTTTGTAAAACATGTGAAAAACAGTTTAAGAAATTTTGTGCTTGTTCTTATCACATGGCCAGTGGTTAGGAGGTGAGTTACTCAGCAAAAAGCCTACTCTTAAACAACCTCTAAACACTACCTAAGACACACTTAAAGCAAAAGGAAATATACATGAATTGTACATAAAAGTCTTCATCAAACACATGTCTTGAAGGGGCAGCAACCATCTTCAACAATTTTAACATTTTTTTTTTCTTTTCAATTTTCAACATATTTACACTACTTCTACACTGTGGAAAAATTCTTTTGGCATCTTATGGATTTGTTGTCATTCTGCACATACATACTAAATAAAATAGTGAAGTGCAAATATATTTTATAGATATATTTTTAAATATGAGTAATGAAATATATTTAACATCTTATATTTACTTATTTCTAATAATATTAACAACTTGTATGGGTCAGTGTTAATCAATACCAATTACTCATCATCAACTTGTGATTTTTTTTTCATAAGAAAACTAACACTTTTATTATTATGAGTATAAATAAAGTCAAAAGTTTCTTATTCAATTATTTTTTTTATAATGTAATTCAATATCAAGAAATTCATTGGTCTATACAATTTAATTTATTTCTTTTTCTTTTTATAGAATTACAACAACTTATTTAAGGTTGTGAGAGCTTTCTATCTATTATTAGGAAGAAACTACAATAAATTGTATCAAATGGAAGTCATACATCCTAATGTTATTAGATTAAAAATCATGATTGTAAATATTATGTAATGCATGTAGACAACTATATTCATCAACATTGATGACTCTGAAAGAATAAAATATAGAAATAATTTAATTATTAAAATGTGATTTTTTCTTAATGAAATTAAAGTTTAAAATAGTAGATAGTACTCTTCTTCTTCTTTCAAGGATAAAATTGTATCATTTTATGAATGTTAGGATCTTTGTGTTGTTAGTATGTAGGTGTACTTTACATTTTTAATTTTCATTTAAGTCAAGCTATAAATTTAGAAATTGTCTATTGTGGATAATAAACAAATAAAGGAATAAATAGAGCATTTAACACATGTGGAACAGATCAATTGTAGGCATGAAAGGATGATGAGAAAAAAATCTAGAATTAAGTGACTCGTGAAAGGGGATTTGAATACCAAGTTCTATCATATAACTACCAAATGGAAGAAAGCAAGGAACATGATCAAAGGGGTCAATGGTGCAAGGACCATGGGTTGATGAAAGAAGAAATACAGCTACATTTTGAGGAGAGACTAAAGGAGAGGTCAAACTTTAATATTAAGTTAGGAAATGTTGATTTTAGCACAATAACATATGAGAATAATATGGAACTTTTAAAAAAGATTTCAAATGAGGAGATTAGAATGGTTTTGTGGAAATGTGAAATGAGTAAAAGTATGGGCCCTAATAGGTTCAACTTTACATTTATCAAAACATTCTAGGAGACAATTAAAGAGGATGTAGTACTAGGGGCAAGCTTCTTTCACAAAACAAGGAAATGACCTAATGGAAGTAATGCTTCATGTATAACCCTCATAACTAAGTGTGATAACCCACAACGGATGGAAGAGTTTAGACTTATCTCACTTATGGAAGCATGTACAAAATAATAGCAAAAGTGTCATCTCTATGGTTGAAAGGGGTATTGCATAGGATAATTGATCAAACGTAAACAATTTTCTTGTAAGGAAGAGGTTTGCTAGATAGTGTTTTGGTGGCAAACAAGGTCATAGATGAGTTTGGACGTAATAACAATAAGAACATTATTCTTAAGATGGACTATGAGAAAGCATATGACTATGTTAGGTGGGATTTCTTATTATATACGATGGAGAGGTTAGGCTTAAGTGATAAGTGGATCATGTGGATAAAGGAATGTTTATAATCCACATCGATCTTGGTGTTGGTCAATGAAAGCCCAACGAAAGAGTTCATACCCACAAAAGGACTATGAGAGGGAGATCCACTAACTCCTTTTTTTGTTTCTCATAGTAGTTGAAGGATTGGCAAGATTGGTTACAGAAGCATTAAAGAAAAACTCACTACATAGGATTAGGGCGGGGAAGAAAGAAACAGAAGTATGTTGGGGCAACATTAAACTTTTTTAAAATCTGGGGTATGGAATTGATTTTTGACCTTTAATATAAGGTTTAAAAGGATAATTAAGCCTAATTTGTTCAATATAACCTCATTACAAAAAATGGAGAAGGAGGCTATGAATGACCAAGGAGGGTCTATAGAAACAAATCTTAGAATCAAAGTATGCCTCTAGGCGACAATTAAATAAAAGAGAGGACATAAGGAAGGAGTCATGGTGGTGGAGAGATATTATGTGGGCTACGTGTAATAATGATAATGGGGGATGGTTTGAAGAGAATGTGGATTAGAAAATTGGAAAAGAAAAGTTTATCAATTTTTGGAATGACAAATGGGTAGGAAAACAGGCACAAATATATAAATATCCAATGGTGTATAACAATTCCAACCAAAAAGATACAATTATGGTAGAAATGGGAACATGGTTTAATGTGAGGTGGGAATGGAGGAGGGAATGGTTTGATTGGAAAATAGAAAATTTCACAAAAATGTTGGAAGAAGTACAAGATCAAAGGTTAAATAATGAGAATGAGGATATGTGGGAATGGAAAAATGAACTCTCAAATACGTACACAAACAGGTCAACTTATATTAAGCTAAAGAAATCAACTATAGAGGATGAGGTGGAGGTTTTTGAAAATATAAGGAGTCTTGAGGCTCTCCTATCAGTTCAACCCTTCACCTGGAGAGTTATTTTAAATAAAATAACCACTAAGGATAACCTAAGTAAAAAAGGGATCATGCTTGACAATAAATTATGTGTTATGTATGGGCATGAGATGAGACAATGACACATGTGTTTTTCACATGCAAAGTAGCATAGGTTGTTCATAATCTGTGTAATAAATGGATAAGAGAGGTCTAACCACATCACTACCAGCCTGAGCAACACTTGTTAAAGTTTTACACATTGAGACTAAATAAGAAACATAACAATGTATGGAGGAATGTATGGTTGGCAATGGTTTGGGTAATGTGGAATCACAAAAATAATATCGTTTCAAAAAACAAAATAGCATATGCATATGAGATTTTTACATTGGTAGAAATGAAAAATAGGGTTGGATAAAAAATAAATATCCAAAACTGCATTTTGCTTACTGTGATTGGTGCACTAATCTTATTACCTATATAAAATATATGAAATAATCTAAGATTTAAAGAAGTCAGTGGTGAAGTATAGGAATAATGGGCAAGATAATCAATATTTTTTGTTTAAGAGACACTATGTTTAGGAAGTGTTCATTAAAGATTTAATACAGACAAATAATGGTTGTGGAAATAGTATTGTAGTATTAATATTGTAGGTAGTGGTGGACATCAAGATTATGAGAGTACACCTAGGCATGGATCACCAAACATCATCAGCAACATATAAGGGAACATGGGAAGTAGTCTTGGTCTCTATGCTTTAGATCATTTCCTAGGATTTAAAGCAGATACAAAAAGCGACATGAATCTTTTTACTATACTAAGAGTGCCTCAGTCACTGATAGGGAGGTGTATAATTATGCCACAACTAACCTTTAACACTGTTATATTCTTAGTAAGGCACACAAACCCAATGACCATAATAATTTAGAAGTACTCTCTGTTCGTATTTTGAAATAGGCAGGATAAACATGCTTTCTTCACAGTTTCTAAATACTGACAAAACTCACATATTAAAGCTCATATGCAACACACTTTTTATAGACTATAATTAATCATGAAATGTATTTTGAAGGATATATGTTGTAGATGATACATTGATATGTATCTATTTTAGGTTTGGATTGATATTGATACAATACATTGTACTTCTTTTTATAAATGGATTGAATCATTCATTTGTACTTTCTATTAATTTATTCTTTGTGACATGCAAATGCAGTAAAAGGAGACGAACTCAGAGTGCAAACGCGAAACGAAGGCAAAGACGAGAAAGAAACTATGAAATTGTGTGTGGCGCGTTTCAAAATATAGGGTAAAAAAGGATTTACGAATGCGGCTAAAGGTAAAACCGCATTCGTAAATCAAGCGCTTTGATTTACAAGTGCGGCTATACAAATAGCCGCATTCATAAATCAAGCGCTTTGATTTACAAGTGCGGCTATATAAATAGCCGCATTCGTAAATCAAAACTATTTGATTTACAAGTGCGGCTATACAAATAGCCGCATTCGTAAATCAAAATAATTTAAAAAATGCCACCGCGTTTTTTACGAAAGCGGATAGCGCAAAAGCCGCACTAAATGAAGAGTATCATTTTCTTCTTTTTACACTAGTGCTTAATCGATCATGAATTTTTTTGTTGTGCAATGCTTGTTTTGTTCCTGTAGGTGGTAAGGTGTGGTGGTGTTGGAAAGAATAAGTTGTGATCTTCAGGTGTGCTGGAAAGGATCTGAGCTTCTTCATTAATCCAACTTCAAGTATGTTTTTAAACTTTGATGCATGTGTTCCAGTGTATTGCTAAGCTTTGATGGTTATGTGTGTGGAAACAATATTGGGGATGTCATTGTTGATGAGTAAATTATAAATCCACTAGGTTAAATTATAAATTCTTGAGGTTGATGATATGATGTTTTGTTATAAATTACAGTGAAACACATGTTTAAAATTGAGCCTTATTTTCTTATTTACTGATTAATAATTAATTTTTGTTATACAAATAGACTTAATAGATTAATTGTTTATTTAAATTTAAATTTGAAAACTTTTTTTAGTAGTATGCATGTTAAAAATACGTGGGAATTGATGTGATTGTATGTGTTATAAACATATTTAGAATAATTTTTATTTTTTTCTGAAATTACCTCAACATATTACCCAAAATAATGTTTTAATTACCAAAAATAACTATTTAATAGAAAATAATTATATTTCAGATTTTTATTTAAATAATATACTAATTATTTAGATTTTATATTTATTTAAGATTTTAAATATTTTATGAATTTTATATATTTCATATTTTTATTTAAATAAAATATTAAATATTTAGGATTTAATATTTTACGTATTTTATATTATTCAAATTTTTATTCAAATAAGACATTGAATATTTAGGATTCGCATTTATTTAAGATTTTGAATATTTTAATTTTTTTTATATTTCAAATTTTTATTTAGATAAAAGTTTAAATAAGTTTTTTAACAATTATAAATTTGTTTGGACAACTTCAAATAGTACTGAAATAATATTTTAATTAAAAATAATTATAATTTACAAATAAGCAATCAAATTATTTTTTTCAATAATTTTAAATTGAAAATTAAATTTGTAATGTTATAAATATCTCGTATTTTTCTGAAAAATAATTATTCAATGGTATTATTAATAATTTACATTATTTTAGGATTTGTATTTATTTAAAGTTTTAAATATCTTAATAATTTTATATTATTCAATTTTTTATTTAAATAGAACATTAATTATTAGATTTGTATTTATTTAAGATTTAAAATAATAGAGAAATTTTATAGATTTTAGATTTTTATTTAAATAAGATTTTAAACAATTTTCTTGACAATCGTAAACATGTTGGAATAATACTTTAATTAAAAATAGTTATAATCTACAAATAAATCAATCAAATTAACATTTCAACAATTAATAGTAAATTTGCAATGTTATAAATGATTCAATTTTTTTTCAAAAATAGTTATTCAAAATGGTACCAAAAATAATTTACAATTTTGTAATTAATTTAAATTTAAACAAAAAAAACTCATATTTCATTATTTAAATTTTTTGTTGAGACAAGTGTAAATTTATAAATTTACATTTTAAACCTTTTATAAAAATTAAAAAAATCTCATCATTATTGAATCACTCAAAATATTTAATAAATTTTATTCACAAATACATTCCAATACATACTTCAATTTAAACAACAATTTTTTCTCTTCATTTTTCTCTCAAATCCTTACAACTACTTTCTCAATCAGAACACACCCTTTCTATAATGATTATAAACAAATATGCATTTCTAAATTTTCCCTCTAAAATTTAATTAACTAATTCATGATGATAAAATAATTACAATGTCTATAAATTAGACATACAATTAATTTATTCCTAAACTTTGATTTAATTTGTACGTTAATATATTTTTTTAATTATATTTAATAAAATGTAAATTGAAATATGAAAATTTATTACATCTAATGATATACACTTTTAAATATTTTTAAATATAAAAGATTAATACTATTAAATAAATATATACGGCAGAAAAATAAAAAGTAAGAAATACGTATCCAGTAATTATTGAAAAGGTTAAAAATATTCGTTAATTGTTTTTAATCAAGATCTTGAAGTATTTGTTTTTTTATTGAATGCTTGAACTTGTCTATCATTTTACGAACAACTTCATTAGATTTTAAGAATTAATATTATTTTTTTAACCATAAATATTTTCCATAAAAGCAATAATAACGTAGAACAATTATATAGGTGATAAAATATTTTTCTACAAAATATGTATAGGTACATACCACAATTACATATATTCAGAACAATAACTAATTATTTAATATAATATTTTAAAATATAAAAATCATATTATAATTCGATTATAACAATTATAGATTACATTATTAATGCAAAATTATTTACTCGTGATAATTATATAATGTCTTCTTAATCGTCTAAATTCAATAAGACTTATAAATAGACGATAACTCTCAGAAAATACTCATTCAACACATTATATTCTCTTATACTCTCTTGTACTCACAAGCATCTTATATTCTTATTGAATTGAGTGTTTGAGAGTCGAGCTTTTACAGGTAAATCTTTCTTATTTTCTTATGATCAATCAACATCATAAAGTTTGATTTAAAGAGAAGTTTTATTTCTTCTACCTCGTAATTTTCCTACTCATTCTCGGTAAGAACCTATAGCATAAAAAATGTCATTATGGTAATATCATGAAATTTTTATCATATTTTTCAATATTTATCTTTCATGTTATGTTATTTGAGATGCTACTACCATTACTTATTTTCTTTATTATTTTTTATATAGATATTTTTTTTATTTATAAATTTGAGAAACATATTATATAGTACAATATATATAAATGAAAACACGTGAATTATACATAAAAAAAAATTTCATTTCTTACAAAGCAGCAACTCGTCACTCTTTTCAAAACACAACATTTAGAAATGTAAAATAGTAATATCTTAAAAGCAGCTATTACAAATTTAAGGATCAAATAATAAAAAATATGTATAAAAAAACAGAATTAATATGTATTTCTTATTAATGTAGGTAGATTATAAAATATAAGTTTTAAGTAATATTTGAGAAAAAATAACTTTGTAATTCTATTTTTAGAATTTTATTATAATAACTATTCCTTATAGCGGGTGATATTTTTATTATGCTTATTTACATTTTTATAACATTTTAGTTTTACTATTTTATATCATTATATATTATTACTATAGTTATTTATTATCAGATTTTAGTGAAGATTATAGTATTGGTTTACTATTATTTTACTTATTATTTTTTAGTACTCTAGTGTTATTTTGATTTATTTTATATTTGTTTCAAATTTATATTACTATGCATTTATTATTTGCATATTTTAATAACAAATTTGTCTATTGTCTTAAACGTGTATGATAATTTAAATGTTTTGTTTGTATTTTATTCTTATTTATTTTATAACTGTTTCAAATTTATAGTATTAATATATATAGTATATATTAATAAAATTTTGGTTATATATTTGAATTGTTTTAGTCATATTTAATTACTATTACTAACATTGTTAACATTTATGAATAATCTTAATTTGCATGATATCCAGGTTGTGAAAGAAAGAATGAGTTCAAAACACAGTAATCAAAAGAGTGGAAAGAAAACAAACTTTTTCAAAACTATATTTTCAATATTTGGAAAGAAAAAATCAGATGCTCCAAAAGAGGATGCTTCAAAAGAGAGAGCTTCAAAAAAGGCAGCTGTTTCAAAGAAGACAATTTCAAAAGAGACAACTCCAAAATTTATAGAAGAGAGAATTTGTGTTTTTTCAGACTCTTCTGACGATGATGTAAAGGAAGAGAGGTCGGGAGAGGGATGCCCTAATAGAAGAAAATATCCAAATCCATTTCATGAAGAGAGGTACCCAATGGGAGGAACATATCAATATAATGGATAAAGGATGGGAGACGGATATCCTATGAGTGGAACATATCAATTAAATTGAGAGAGGTCAGAAGAGGGATTTATAAAAATAATCTATTAGTTTAATGATCATAACGCACATGAATGTTCTATTATGTAAATGTGCGTAATTGAAAGTTATTAGAGTTATTATGTTAGTTTAAGAAGTAATTTTAAATATTTTTAGAAATTTTATTTTCATTTCTATTAATTATGAAGTTATGAAATTAATTTATATTATTTAAGAGTAAAAATTGTTTTATTAGTTTTCTTTCTCATTTGGTTGTTTTTTGTTATCTCTTCTCTAACAAGTTCCAATCATCATTTCGCTTTTCTTTTTTTCACCTTAAACCTTAGCTTTCAAAACTGTTACGGTTGAAGTTTTGTGTATATTTTTCTGCACATTGAATAATTATTATTTTTTATTCCTCAAATATCATTGTAACTTTAATTAACTTGTGAAATCTGGCAGATGTTCGAAATGGAAACTTTTGCTCTAATACAATCTTCGTATCTTTAAACATATATTTGATTTTTTAAACTATTTTTTTACATGCACAAATTCTAACTGTCTGTGTTTTTGGACTCATATTCTCTCTCAAACACTGTTCATATTAGATGCTCAAAATGAAATGTTCTTATATGACTTTTTATGTGCTGAATCACTTGTTTACACTTCAAAACATTTTAACTTGTTGTATTTAGCATCTTGAAATGACTTCTCAATTTCATCTCTTTCTTGTTTTTAATAAGAAAATTTTTTAGCTTCATACGTCTTTTTATCCTATTATGAGTATTAATGAATTTAATAATTATCATAATAAAATAAGAGTATCATTAAATTAATATCTTTTAATATTTTTCAATTATCAAGACCTTCTATTTTTATATTTTTGTTAAAATAGTTTAATATAGAAAATACACATGTTTTGTTTTCTAAAACTTTCCACTTAAAATATTGTTCATTCGAAAATTTCTAATACAATTTTAAACTTGGTATTTAATACATAATTATATTAAAAATATTTTATAATTAATATATTTCATACATAAATCGGTAAAACATATCTGTGTACATTATTTGTACTTTAATATAGATCTTGTAATTATATTTTCATTAATTTTAAATATATATTGAATATGTTATTTTAACATTTTTTTTTTCAATTTTCAACATATTTACACTACTTCTACACTCGGTGGGAACACTTATTTTTTGCATTTTATGGATTTTTTGTCATTCTGCACATACATACTAACACTACAGGAAAATCACTAAATGAAAACTAATTTTAGAGATAAAAAATAATTAATTGTTATAGTGACTAAATTAGAAACCATTTTAGAGACTAAATTATTTTTTGGTATAAATTAGTTAATATTATTGATAAATAGTTTCTAAGTTGGTATCTAATTAGTTACCAATTATTTAGATTCTAAATTTGGTAACAAAAACCTTGGTGGCTAATTAGATACCAATTTAGAAACTATTTATCAATAATAGAAACTAATTTAGAAACCAATTTTTTTTAGTTTCTAAAATGGTCTACAATTTAGTTAATATAACAACTAATTAATTTTGGTATTTAAAATTGGTTTCTATTCAATGATAGATAGTGGAGTGCAAATATTTTATAGATATATTTTTAAATATGAGTAAAGAAATATATTTAGCATCTTATGGCCATTAACAAGTATACAATTTTTAAATTAATTTTTATTAATTTATATATTTACTTGTTTCTAATAATATTAACAACTTGTATGGGTCAGTGTTAATCGACACCAATTATTTTTTTGTTTTTCATAAGAAAACAAACACTTTTATTATTATGAGTATAAATAAAGTCAAAATTTTCTTATTCAATTATATTTTTTTAGTAATTCAATATCAATAAATTCATTGGTTTATACAATTTAATTTATTTCTTTTTCTTTTTATAGAATTACAACAACTTATTTAAGGTTGTGCGAGCTTTCTATCTATTATTAGGAAGAAACTACAATATATTCTATCATGGAAGCCATATCTCCTAATATTATTAGCTAAAAATGATTGTATATATTATGTAATGACATATGTAGACAACTATATTCATCAACATTAGTGAACGGGTAGGAATCCTTTGGACAGACCTTGTTGAGGTCTGTGAAGTCGACGCACATCCTCCACTTCCCGTTAGCCTTCTTTATCAGCACCACGTTCACCAACCACTCAGGGTATTGGATCTCCCTGATGTGGCCAACCTTGAGCAGCTTCTCTATATCTTCTCTGACAACCTGACGCCTCTCGTCGTTGAATTTTTGTCTTCTCTGGTGAACAGGTCGGACCTGGGGGTCCATGGTGAGACGATGTCATAGGAATTCTGGGTCTATGTCAGGCATGTCTAAGGCAGACCATGCGAAAGCATCAAGGTGTCGGGCTATGACCTCGACGATCTGATCCCGTGTCTCTTGGCCTAAGGATTTGCCAAGCTTGAACATCTTCCTGCTGATCTCCCTCTCTAACACGTCTCTGACAGGTTCGGATCGTCTCTCCCGGGCGATCTCTACACGGGTGACCCCTTCTTCCCTTGGAGGCTGAGTGCTAACATCGAACACTCCTCTATTCGTCTTGAGGCTATTCTCGTAGTACTTCTTAGCCTCTTTCTGATCAGAGTTCATGGTGATCACTGTACCCTCGAGGGAAGGCAGCTTCATCTTCATGTGCCTTGTAGAGGCCACCGCTCCAATCCTGTTCAAAGCAGGTCTGCCAAAAAGTATAGTATAGGCTGACGTAGTGTTAACAACAAGGTACCTGATGTTTTCTATGCGTGAAGTTGTGCCATTTGTGAAGGTCGTCCTCCGCTCTATGTGTCCACACACCTCCACCTAGTCTCCAACGAAACCATATAAGCAACCGGTATAAGGCCTTAACTGGTCTGGAGACAATTGTAATTTGTTGAAGGTCGACCAAAACATCACGTCGGCCGAACATCCCTGATCTACGAGGACGTGGTGCACCCTCTTTCCTGCTGTCACTACCGAAATCACCATCGGGTCATTGTCATGTGGAACGACGTCCTGGCGGTCGGCCTTGGTGAAGACGAGGTCAACATCGGGAGTATGATCTGCCTCCTGCCCCTCTACTGCCATCACCTCTCGTGTGTACGTCTTCCGCTGGGAAGCGGTGCATCCTCCTCCTGAGAACCCTTCAGAGATGGTGTTGATCTCACCATGTATGGGCACCTCATGCTCCTGATTCATTCCTGTTGCTGCTAACGCCTGATCCTCCCGCGACTCTAGGAGGTAGTCTTTCAAGAAGCCGCTTTTCATTAGCGCGTCCAACTGGTGCCCCAGCGCAAAGCAGTTGCGTATGGGGTGGCCATGTGCTTGGTGGAACTCGCACCAAGCGTTCCTGTTGGGCCCCAATTTTTTGTCGGTTTTTGGGGGTACCTTCAGCCTTGCCGCGATGTTGGGAATAACAATCAGCTCCTTGAGTTCTACATGAAAATTGTGCTTGAAGGGCGGGTGTCCCCGTGTGCGTGCTCTACTTTGGGACTTCTCGTAGGGCTGCTGCTTTTTGAATCTTTCTTTTCTGTTGTCGCCTTGTGTATCCTCATGGGTTGAGGTCGACCTGCTGCACGAGGTCAGACAGGACCGACGAAGCCACGTTTTTTTGTGACTCGATCTTTTGCGGTGATGTGCGCCAAAGCCCGACGCCAGATCTCGTAGAACATCTTCAAATAATATATAAGCAACGATTCACTGAAAGGCCCTGGTTGCATTCCCTTGGTGAAGGCGTGCACCGTCATGACCTCATCCGTGAGTTTTAATCTTACCACTTGGACTCCAAACCTGTTCAAGAACTCTTTCAAGGACTCTCCCTAGTACTGTTTGATGTCAAAGACATCGTAAGAGATTCGAGGGGGAGCCCTATTGATAAGGTACTGTTCTCTGAACAACGTCGCGAACTGGTCGAAGGTAGTAATGTGGTCGTTAGGGAGACTGACGAACCATTCCAACGATGCGCCTACTAACGTCCTCATTAGCAACTTGCAGTACACAACATCAAATCCTATTGTGAGCATCATCTGGCTGTGGAACGTTGTAAGGTGAGCCTTTGGGTTTTCTACTCCCGTGAAGGTGACTTTCGGGCCCAGAGACGTGGCTGGTAATGCAGTATCCACAATCGCCTGAGAGAACGGCATGGGACGTGCCTTAGGTGGTATGGGTGGGGCACGCTCATCCACCACGCGCTCCCCTGCCTGTTGCAAATCCCTGCGCAGTTCCTCATTGGTCCTGCGCAACTCTTCATTATCTGCCTGTGATGCGGCAATTTCAACCCTAAACGCTGCTATCGCCACTTGGAGGGCGCGCATGGTCTCCATGAGTTGTTGCATGGTGACGTCGTCCCCTCCAGAGGGCGTAGCACCCGGGGGCACAACAGATCCTTGCCTCGTACTCCTCATATCGTTGGTAAACTCTTAATCACGATTGTGAGCGGGACCTTGTTTTATCGGGCCCCACGGTGGGCGCCAAATGGTTTCGCCGGTTGACACGAACAACAATCTCTGGCCCGCCTGTCTCCGCCTGAGAATCACATTTCCTTGGTTGAAAAATCTCTCACCTGCAAAGACAAAGGGCGCCTTGACGGCCGTTTGTAGTCCGACGCTCAAGTCAGTATTAGGGAAAAGAAACAATGAGTGTATAAAGTAGTTTTAGTCTTAGAAACCGTGTACCTTGCTAGGGTTCTTAGCACCCTTTATATAGGTTGAAACTAGGGTTTACCTTTGTTCTGTTACCCATGTCTAGGGTTCTTGGGAGAACGTCCCTGCGCCGCTATTACACAATCTTAGCATAATATGGAACATGGGACTTCCCATAACGTGAGTGCAACGACTAACAGAATGGCCGCCTGGGTACCAACTTGTGAACCAAATCTCTGGGGCCATCTGTTATGTGGGTGCCCTAAGTATTCACGTGCCATGCATGTAGCTTCCCTTGGAAACCCTAACCCTAATGGGCCTTAGCGCCTCCGAGGACTATTTACTCGTGTCGCGCCTGAATGCGCTATACACACCACCTGCATGGATCCCTCGTGTCTTAGGGCTTCCTCCCATCACTGATGTTTAACTAGTAAAGAGTGTAATTCCGAGGCCCACCTTACGTGGCCCAATATAGTTGTTCAGACTACCAACGTCCGATCTCTCCCTCTATTGGCGAGGTCCGATGTCGATCCCTGACGTCGATGTTCGAGGACTGGTCGGTATAGTTGCAATAGTAACTAAATTAGAGACCATTTTAGAAACTAAAAAAAAAAATGGTTTCTAAATTAGTTTCTATTATTGTTAAATAGTTTCTAAATTGGTATCTAATTAGCAACCAAAGTTTTTGCTACCAAATTTAGAAATTAAATAATTGGTAGTTAAAACCTTGGTTGTTAATTAGATACCAATTTAGAAACTATTTAACAATAATAGAAACTAATTTAGAAACCAATTTTTTTTTAGTTTCTAAAATGGTCACTAATTTAGTTACTATTGCAACTAATTATTTTAGTCTCTAAAAATTGGTTTATATTTCATGATTTTCTTGTAGTGAATGAAAGAAAGCAAGGAACATGATCAAAGGGGTCAAGGTGCAAGGACCATGTGTTGATAAAAGAAGAAATAAAATTACATTTTGAGGAGAGACTAAAGGAGAGATCAAACTTTAATATTAAGTTAGGAAATGTTGACTTTAGCACAATAACGGATGAGAATAATATGGAACTTTTAAAAAAAATTCAGATGAAGAGATTATAATGGTTTTGTGGGAATGTGAAAGGAGTAAAAGTATGGGCTCTAACGGTTAAACTTTACATTCATCAAAAAATTCTAGGAGACAATTAAAGAGGATGTAGTACAAGGGGCAAACTTCTTTCACAAAACAAGAAAATGACCCAATGGAAGTAATGTTTCATGTGTAGCCCTCATACTAAGTGTGATAACCCACAATGGATGGAAGAGTTTAGACTTATATCACTTATGGGAAGAATGTACAAAATAATAGCAGAAGTGCTATCTCTATGGTTGAAAGGGGTATTGCATAGGATAATTGATCAAACAGAAACGACTTTCTTGCAAGGAAGAGGTTTGCTATTTAGTGTTTTGGTTGCAAACGAGGTCATAGATGAGTTTAGACGTAATAACAATAAGAACATTATTCTTTAGATGAACTATGAGAAAGCATATGACTATGTTAGATGGGATTTCTTATCATATTTGATGGAGAGGTTAGGCTTTAATGATAAGTGGATCATGTAGATGAAGGGATGTTTATAATCCACATTGATCTTGGTGTTGGTCAATGAAAGCCCAAAAAAAGAGTTCATACCCACAAAAGAACTCTGACATGGAGATCCACTAGCTCTTTTCTTGTTTCTCATAGTAGTTGAAGGATTGACAAGATTGGTTATGCAAGCATTAAAGAAAAATTCACTACATGGGATTAAGGTGTGGAAGAAAGAAGTAGAAGTATGTTGGGGCAACATTAAACTTTTTTAAAATCTAGGGTATGGAATTGATTTTTGACCTTTAATATAAGGTTTAAAAGGATAATTAAGCTTAAAAATTTCAATATAACCTTATTAGAAAAAATGGTGAAGGAGGCTAGGAATGGCCAAGAAGGGTCTATAGAAACAAATCTTAGAACCAAAGTATGACTCTAGGCGACAATTAAATAAAAGAGAGGACATAAGGAAGGAGTCATGGTGGTGGAGAGATATTATGTGGGGTACGAGTAATAATGATACTGGGGGATGGTTTGAAGAGAATGTGAATTGGAAAATTGGAAAACAAAAGTTTATCAATTTTTGGAATGACAAATGGGTAGGAAAACATGCACAAATATAAAAATATCCAATGGTGTATAGAAATTCCAACAAAAAAGATACAAGTATAGCAGAAATGGGAACATGGGAAACATAACGATGTATGAAGCAATCTATGGTTGGCAATGGTTTAGGTAATGTGGAACCACAAAAATAATATCGTTTCAAAAACAAAATAGCATATGCATATGAGAGTTTTACAATGGTACTAATGAAAAATAGGGTTGGATAACAAATAAATATCCAAAACTGCATTTTGCTTACTCTGATTGGTGCACTAATCCTATTACCTGTATAAAATTTATGAAATAATTGAAGAGACAAAGAAGTCAGGTGGTGAAGTATAGGAATAGTGGGCAGGATAATCAAATTTTTTGTTTTAAGAGTCACTATGTTTAGGAAGTGTTCATTAAAGAGTTAACATAAACAAATAATGGTTTTGGAAATAGTATTGCAGTATTAATATTGCAGGTAGTGATGGACATCAAGATTGTGAGAGTACACCTAGTCCTGGATCACCAAGCTTCCTCATCAAAATATAAGGGAACATGTGAATTAGTCTTGGTCTTTATGCTTTACATCATTTCCTAGGATTCAAAGAAGATGCAAAAAGCGACATGTGAGGATTTTTTTACTACACTAAGAGTGCCTCATTCACTGATAGGAATGTGTTTAATTATGCTACAATTGACCTTTAACTTTGTTATATTATCAATAATGCATAAAAAACTATGACCATAGTAATTAGGAAGTACTCTCTGTTCGTATTTTGGAATAGACAGGATTATGGTTGCCTATATATTGAGCTTGGAAAAGAAAACTGCAAAGCAAAATAAACATGCATTTCTTCACAATTTCTGAATAGTAGCAAAACTCACATATTAAAGTTTATATGCAACACACTTTTTATAGACTATAACTAATCATGAAATGTATTTGAAGGATATATGTTGTAGATGATACATTGATATGTACCTATTTTATGTTTGGATCGATATTGATATAATATATTGTACCTTTTTTACTTTCTATAAATTTATTCTTTGTGAATTGAAAAAAAAAGAATTTCTTTATTGTTATGGAAGAAAATAACAAAACAAAAAAAATATTTTTCTTAAAACTCAACTCTTTATAAGGTTATACAACCAACATAAAAAAAATTGATTGGGATAAAAAAGTTAACAAATATATCATGTTAGTGTACACTATTTTATCATTTTTTTTATGATAAGTCTATATTCAACCAACATAAAAAAAAATTAGATTACGAATTATTTAATTAATTTAAAAAATTGGTTATGTCGCTTATATTCATATTAGTTCTATAATTGACATACAAAAATCTTATTAAAAAAGTCATACAAGTAATAAACTTTATACTAGATTGATTTGGCTTAGTATAGTTCATGTGATTGAATTTAAATTTTGATATTCATTAAACATCATTTATTTTTGTTAGTTGGCTCATTAATTTGTTGGGTTCAACCTAAAGTGTGCTTTTTAAGGACTACCAGTTTATTAAGCATCTTAAAGAATACATTTTTTTTATTAGGTTTTAAGGATATAAAAAATAAAAATTGTGCCTTTAGCAAGAAAAGAAGGGAGAAGAGAGAGTAAAAAAACATTAACTAGTGTATTCTATGAAAAGAAGTATGTACCAATTAATTTATGTATTTGATTTTTTTTTTATCTAACCTTATACCTATTGAAGTTTTATTGTGATCTTATTTACCCTATTAATAAAAAAAGTTTTTTTATTGATCTTTGAAATAAAAGTTTCGAAAAAAACTATGATATACCCATTAATTATTATTTGCGAATAGGTTTTTACCTTAAAATATTTGGTAAAATGTTACTTTTTATTTTATTCATATCATTATTTTATCAATTATTATTTATTACTTGATATTTTGAGAAATATTAGAAAAAATATATCTAAATTTTACTTCTACTTACTTTTTATTTATCTTCATAACAATTTTAGTTTAATTTAATAATAGTTTCATTTTATCTTAACTAATAAATAACTTATATAAACCAAGTTTGACCTTCATTTTAGAATTTCAATACTAATATGTATTATTTGACCCAATCTACTACCGTTCACAATGTTAGTATTAAAGAATCACTTTGTTGCTGACAAAAAAATATATTGAAGAACCTTAAATATTACATAACTATAGGTCTAAGCTTTAAATTTTGAAAGCTCGTATTTCCTGCAGTACATAGTTTTCTGCACTATATTAGTGACATGAAATAACGAAAATGTCTTCAGATGTTTTTTAAATAGATTTAGGAATATGGTTTTTTTTCTTTTGAATGTTCTTTTTACCGTTTTGCGTGTTTTATGGGAGTGGTGAATGTGGTTGGTGCTTGTTAGGTCTATTACGATTTTGGATCTTCTTTCTTTGTGTATTTTTTTTTATCGTTTTGAGTATTTTATAAGAGACGTGAATCTGGTTGGTGTTTGTTATGTCTAATTGCAGTTGTTGTCTAATGTTTCCTTGATATTTGGTGGTAGTTTTCGTCAAGAAAGAAAGAAATGTTGGTTTATAACTTGTTTTAAATTCTAAAATTTGATTTTTCTAATGGGGTTTGAGAAAAAATTCATTCTAACTAAGCAATTTAGGAATATGAATAATACTTCGAGATAAGAGATTCTGAAATGCACCACCACGACCTTCGCACCTCGTCAGAGTTAAACTTTGCATCCACCCTCACTAGAAATTACAAACAACCAACACATGCACATTTGCACTTCGTCCTTTTAAATAAAACGTGTAAAGACAATTGTGACATTTAAAATATAATATAGTGTAGGTCACAAATAATATAATGTAGAAAGTAAAATTCAAATTTTAATTATGAATTAAATCTGAACATTTATGACAGATTTTCACAAAGAAACTCATAAGAAAATTTAAATATCTTCCATTTTTTTTGCTTCCACTTCATATCCTTTCATAGCCCTAAGAGAAGTGACTCACATTTTTTCAGCGAGCTTTCTAAAAAAATTGAATTTGAAAACAAATTTTAAATTAAAAACTATCTAAACAGCAAACTGAAAAGTAATTTCAATTATTAAAAATTTAAAAATAAAACTAACACCCAACAAGACCTAAAATAATGGAAATTAATTAACCATCAGAAATGCATAGTTAACCCATATAAAACTGAACTACTTTCACAATTGTGATATGTTTTTTCTAATATATATATATATATATATATATATATATATATATATATATAATATCTAATATATTTTTTTAACAGCAAAAAACGAATGAATAAATAAGAGATATTTTAGGAATACCTCAACCCTTATGCAAAAGACCTAACTAAAGCTCTCAACTTCTAACTTCCTTACAGCAACTAAAAAACCTAAAAATATACACCTTTTACTCGTGCTAACTATCTCCTAAAAAAAATTAACTAGCACCATGCAAATCAATGACTCAAGGCACCAATTTGAGTAAGAAAAACATACTTCACGCTTTAGACAGAACCTTTGACCAAGCCTTCATCTATGCCAAAGTGAAGATGTCCATGTGATCTATCCTGCCACCTCTACTAAACTGTTTGTTCCTATGTAACCACACTCTCCTACTACGACTATCCACACACACCCCCATATTTTATTAACACTTCTCTTGACCCTACTCATCTTGAAGTTTTCGAAGTGTTTTTTGGCCCCCTATGCTCCGTTGATGCCACCCCCATCAACTCGAAACACTTAGACCACACGAGCCAAGCGACTCTACGTGTACAAAAAATGTAAGACGTGGTTTCCTCTTCCTCCCCACACAAACAACACATGTTGGTAGTCATACAAATCCCCCTTCTAACCAAGTTTGCTTTAGTTGTTATTTTTTCTTCCATATCCCTCCATGTTGTGAGATGCGAAGATGGTTGTGCCTTCAACCTCCAAAAACCTGCATATAGCTCTCTCTCATTCCCCTAAACTTGTTCTATAAGCTTTTTATACGCGGATTTGATCGTGAACACAACTAATTCTTAGTCTTTCCAAACCCAAGAATCCTTATTATCCATCATCCCTTTCTATACCCCCAGAATATGCATCAATTGTTGTTCCTGAATTTGTTCCCATTTAAACTGATTCCTCCTCCATTCGATCTTCTAGGACCACTCTGAATTTTCTAACCTCTCCCCAATGTGCCAAATGGATGAATCCTTGGTGGAACAAATAGAGAAAAGTCTTAGAAAGGCATCCTTGAGATTCATGTTGTCCACCCATCTATCTTCATATCGCCTTATCTCCCTCCCATTCCCAACCTCCCATGAAAAGTTGTTCTCAAACTTATCTTTCCACTCGTCAAAAGACCAACCTTCCTTCAAATCCCTTCACAAAATAGAATTAGAGCTACTTCGTCTTTGACTTCGGAGTTCCCTCCAACCTCCATATTTTGACTCAAGAACTTCTTTCCACAAACCCGTTTTTTCATAGCCTAGACGCCATATCCACTCTCCTAACAATGCGATATTAAAAAGCCTTATATCGATCATGCCTAGCTCTCCAGCCTCTTTTGGCTCACAAACCTTCTTCCATAACACCCACACCATTTTCCTGCCTTCTGAGCCCCCATCCCCCACAGAAAATTCTGCTGCAGCCTCATTATTTCCTTCATCACCATAGAGGAAAGTGGAGAGTGGACAACACCGATTTAATCTAGTAACTGATTTTGATAATAAGTTAATATAATTATATCTAATAATATATAATAATATCTAACATATGACATCAAGTTCATACAATCTTTCATCATTCTCATTAATTATACATGTATCTCAATTTCATACACCTTCCATCATTCACACCAATCCATATCATTTAGAAATTGCACTATTTAATTAACCATACATCGTTTAAGATTTCTCAAATCAATTACACTTATATCTCAATCTCAATTTCATACTCATTCTATCATTCATAAAAATCTATATCATTTAGAAATTTCATAATTCAATTGAATATATAAACTAATATTCATTTTATATTTATGAAAAAAAAGTCATATATAATAAAATTCATTGAAGACAAAAGAACAAAAGAATGAAAAAGAAGAAATTTAATTAAGATCATTCCAAGAACAATTCAACCATATAATTTCTAAACAATTTAAAAAGATCAATCCAGACTAAAATTCGTTCAAGCATCATTCTTTAATTATCTCAATACAATCTCAACTATTCAAACTCATATACTCATCAACCCATAATCAAATTTAGTTTAAGTAACTTTATACCCGAACATGCATAATCCTGTAACTAGATTAACTTATTAGCTAAATCATTTATCTTAAGTTTCTATAAAAAAAATATAGATAACTTTCCTCATCTGAACTATTCGCCTTTTAAGCAACCTACTAATGTTATCATTTAAGTATGGATAAGCTTCAAAATATAGGGACTTAGTGCAAGTTATCCAAACATAGTTAAACTTTAGTATATGATAGAATAAGTTGAGATGATCACTTTTCTCAATTAACCCCACAAAGATTGATGATCAAATCCTAAGAAAAAACAGAGAATAAATCTTTAGAGTAAATATGAACTTACTATTTAAAAATTATGATTAGGTAGAGTTCCTTGACTTCTCAGCTAAAACACGTTGTAATCAGATTTTAAAATAGATGAGGTATAAAAATGAAATCTTAGAGAGGAGAGAGATAAGAGAAGTTAAGAGAGAGAAAGTGAAAAAAGAAATATAAGGAGAGGGGGTAGTGTTGTGTTCTCGAGAGTTACACCATCTATATCATTTTCACGGTTTTTATTTCAAGGGACAAATTGTGAATGAAAAAAGAAATGTGGGATTACTTGTGTTTAGATTCACTGATTTGCAAAGAAATGAGAGCGAAGATTTGTGGGATGTGTTACTGTTGAGCTCCTCCCTCACATGCAGAGAAATGTCATCAAAGCCATGTAAGAAATGGGTCAGTACCATCATTCCTTCGCTTTTCCTGTTTTGAAAATCTTGTTGAAGAAGGGTGCTCATGGTGGTTGGGTTTGTGGTGGTTTTAGGTAAGGTTTGATGCATGAAGTATTTGTGTAATTCCAATGCATTTCGTTACCCAAGAGAGACCTCCTTAATCCATTTGAGGTGTTTTTGAAGAAGATAATCGATCATGATATCTTGATAATCGATTATTAACTACTTTTTCCAAGATTATCAATTTTCATGAAGGCCTAAATATATTTTTTTTAATCGATTGTGAACTGTTTTTGGAGAATAACCGATTTTGAAGATCCATAATCGATGTTGAACGTGTTTTTGGGTGATAATCGATTATCATGCACCCTTAATCAATCATGATTTTCTTTGTTGTGCAATGCTTGTTTTGTTCCTCTGTAGGTGGTAAGGTGTGGTGGTGTGGAAAGAATTAAGTTGTGATCTTTAGGTGTGTTGGCTTCTTCATTAATCCAACTTCTAGTATGTTTTTAAAATTTTCCTATTTTTCCAATGTCCTTGGTTTTCTTGTACCTAAGATCTTGTTGAAGGAGGGTGCTCGTGGGTGTTGTGATGATTTTAGGTAAAGTTTGATGCATGAAGTAGTTGTGTAATTCCAATGCATTTTGTTACCCAAGAGAGATCTCCATAATCCATTTGAGGTGTTTTTGAAGAAGATAATCGATTATGATATCTTGATAATCGATTATGAACTACTTTTTTCAAGATAATCAATTTTCATGAAGGCCTAAATATATTTTTTAATCAATTATGAGTTGTTTTTTGGGAGATAATCGATTTTGAAGAGCCTTAATCGATGTTGAATGTGTTTTTGGGTGATAATCAATTATCTTGCACCCTTAATCGATCCATGAGGTTAAATTATAAATCCTTAAGGTTAATGATATGATGTTTTGGATTTTTTTTGTTATAAATTGCAGTGAAACGCATGTTCAAAATTGAGCATTATTTTTCTTATTTGGTGATTAATAATTAATTTTTGTTATACAAATTGAATTTAATAGATTAATGTTTTATTTAAATTTAAATTTGAAAACTTTTTGTTTTAGTGGTATGCATGTTAAAAATACGTGGGAATTGATGTGATTGAATGTCTTATAAAGATCTATGGAATAATTTTTCTTAATTTTAAATTTTTCTGAAATTTCCTCCAACATATTATCCAAAATATTGTTTTAATTACGAAAAATAACTATTTAATAGAAAATAATTATTTTTCAGATTTTTATTTAAATAATATATTAATTATTTATAATTTATATTTATTTAAGATTTTATATATATTATGAATTTTATATATTTCATATTTTTATTTAAATAAAATATTAAATATATAGGATTTAATATTTTACGAATTTTATATTATTCAATTTTTATTTAAATAAGACATTGACTATTATGATTTGTATATATTTAAGATTTTGAATATTTTAAAAATTTTATCTATTTCATATTTTTATTTAAATAAAACTTTAAATAATTTTTTTAACAATTATAAATTTGTTTGTACAACTTAATAGTACTGAAAATAATATTTTAATTAAAAACAATTATAATTCAAAAATAAATAAATCAAATTATTTTTTTCAATAATTTTAAATAGAAAATTAAATTTGTAATATTATAAATAATTCGTATTTTTTCTGAAAAATAATAATTAAATGGTATTGATAATAATTTACATAAGTTTAGGATTTATATTTATGTAAAGTTTTAAATATCTTAAGAATTTTATATTATTCAAATTTTTATTAAATAGGACATTGAATATTTAGATTTGTATTTATTTAGGATTTTTAATATTTGAGAAATTTTATATATTTTAGATTTTTATTTAAATAAGACTTTAAATAATTTACTTGACAATATTAAACATCTTGGAATAATAATTTAATTAAAAATAGTTATAATCTACAAATAAATCAATCAAATTAACTTTTCAACAATTTTTTAAAATAAAATTGTAAATTTGCAATGTTATAAATGATTCAATTTTTTTTTGGAAAATAGTTATTCAAAATGGTACTGAAAATAATTTACAATTTTATAATTAATTTAAATTTAAACAAAAAATAAATCTCATATTTTGTTATTCCAATATTTGTAAAGACAAGTGTAAATTTATAAATTTACATTGTAAATCTTTTATACAAATTAAAAAAATTATCACAATCATAGAATTATTCAAAAATCCAAGTAAATTTTCTGCATATATCCCTCCTCAATCCGAACACAATTTTTTTTTGTTATGATTATAAACAAATATGCATTTCTAAACTTGTAAGTTTTATATTCCATCATTGACATGAGAATAAGCTGAAAAATCCTAAATATATACAAAATTAAATAATTTGATGAAGAACATAATCATATTTCTAATAATTTGAGAAACAAGATATTTTCCCTCTAAAATTTTGCAATCAATAGTCGTACAAGGTTAAAAATTTAATTAACTAATTCATAATGATAAAATAATTTCAATATCTATAAATTAGACATACAATTAATTTATTCTTAAACTTTGATTTAATTTGTACGTTAATATATTTTTTTAATTATAATTAATAAAATGTAGATTGAAATATGAAAATTTATTACATCTAATGATATACACTTTTAAATATTTTTAAATATAAAAGACTAATACTATTAAATAAATATATACGGCAGAAAAATATAAAGTAAGAAATAGCGTATCCAGTAATTATTGAAAAGGTTAAAATATTCGTTAATTTTTTTAATCAAGATCTTGAAGTATTTTTTTTTATTGAATCCTTGAACTTGACTATCATTTTACGAACAATTTCATTGGATTTTAAGAATTAATATTATTTTTTTGAGACCGTAAATATTTTCCATAAAAGCAATAATAACGTTGAACAATTATATAGGTGATAAAATATTTTTTTACAAAATATGTATAGGTACATACCACAATTACATATATTCAGACCAATAACTACTCATTTAAAATAATATTTTAAGACATAAAAATCAGATTATAATTCGATTATAGTAATTATAGATAAGATTATTAATGTAAAATTATTTATGTATCGTGATAATTATTTAATGTCTTTTTAATCGTCTAAAATCAACAAGACTTATAAATAGACGATAATTCTGAGAAAATACTCACTCAACACTTCATAATTTCTTATACTCTCTTGTACTCACAAACATCTTATATTCTTATTGAATTGAGTGTTTGATAGTCGAGTTTTTGCAGGTGAATCTTTCTTATTTTCTTGTGATCAATCAACATCATAAAGTTGGATTTAAAGAGAAGTTTTCTTTCTTTTACGTCGTGATTTTCCTACTCATTCTCGGTAAGAACCTATAGCATAGAAAATGTGATTACGATAATATCATGAAATTTGTTTCATATTTTTAATATTTACCTTTCATGTTATGTTATTTGAGATGTTACTACCATTACTTATTTTCTTTATTATTTTTTATATAGATATTTTTTTTTATAAATTTGGTGTTACAATGTGATATTATAACAATATATATATAGACACCAATAAAAGAAACATATTATATAGTACAATATATATAAATGAAAACACATGAATTATACATAAAAAAAAATCTCATTTCTTACAAAGCAGCAACTCGTCACTCTTTTCAAAACACAATATTTAGAAATGTAAAATAGTAATATCTTAAAAGCAGCTATTACAAATTTAAGGATCAAATAATAAAAAATATGTATAAAAAAACAGAATTAATATGTATTTCTTATTAATGTATGTAGATTATAAAATATAAGTTTTAAGTAATATTTGAGAAAAAATAACTTTGTAATTCTATTTTTAGAATTTTATTATAATAACTATTCCTTATAGCGGGTGATATTTTTATTATGCTTATTTACATTTTTATAACATTTTAGTTTTACTATTTTATATCATTATATATTATTACTATAGTTATTTATTATCAGATTTTAGTGAAGATTATAGTATTGGTTTACTATTATTTTACTTATTATTTTTTAGTACTCTAGTGTTATTTTGATTTATTTTATATTTGTTTCAAATTTATATTACTATGCATTTATTATTTGCATATTTTAATAACAAATTTGTCTATTGTCTTAAACGTGTATGATAATTTAAATGTTTTGTTTGTATTTTATTCTTATTTATTTTATAACTGTTTCAAATTTATAGTATTAATATATATAGTATATATTAATAAAATTTTGGTTATATATTTGAATTGTTTTAGTCATATTTAATTACTATTACTAACATTGTTAACATTTATGAATAATCTTAATTTGCATGATATCCAGGTTGTGAAAGAAAGAATGAGTTCAAAACACAGTAATCAAAAGAGTGGAAAGAAAACAAACTTTTTCAAAACTATATTTTCAATATTTGGAAAGAAAAAATCAGATGCTCCAAAAGAGGATGCTTCAAAAGAGAGAGCTTCAAAAAAGGCAGCTGTTTCAAAGAAGACAATTTCAAAAGAGACAACTCCAAAATTTATAGAAGAGAGAATTTGTGTTTTTTCAGACTCTTCTGACGATGATGTAAAGGAAGAGAGGTCGGGAGAGGGATGCCCTAATAGAAGAAAATATCCAAATCCATTTCATGAAGAGAGGTACCCAATGGGAGGAACATATCAATATAATGGATAAAGGATGGGAGACGGATATCCTATGAGTGAAACATATCAATATAATTGAGAGAGGTCAGAAGAAGGATTTATAAAAATAATCTATTAGTTTAATGATCATAACGCACATGAATGTTCTATTATGTAAATGTGCGTAATTGAAAGTTATTAGAGTTATTATAGTTTAAGAAGTAATTTTAAATATTTTTAGAAATTTTATTTTCATTTCTATTAATTATGAAGTTATGAAATTAATTTATATTATTTAAGAGTAAAAATTGTTTTATTAGTTTTCTTTCTATTTTGTTGTTTTTTGTTATCTCTTCTCTAACAAGTTACAATCATCATTTCGCTTTTCTTTTTCTCACCTTAAATCTTAGCTTTCAAAACTGTTACTGTTGAAACTTTGTGTATATTTTTCTGCACATTGAATAATTATTATTTTTTATTCCTCAAATATCATTGTAACTTTAATTAACTTGTGAAATCTGGCAGATGTTCGAAATGGAAACTTTTGCTCTAATACAATCTTTGTATCTTTAAACATATATTTGATTTTTTAAACTATTTTTTACATGCACAAATTCTAACGGTCTTTGTTTTTGGACTCATATTCTCTCTCAAACACTGTTCATATTAGATGCTCAAAATGAAATGTTCTTATATGACTTTTTATGTGCTGAATCACTTGTTTACACTTCAAAACATTTTAACTTGTTGTATTTAGCATCTTGAAATGACTTCTCAATTTCATCTCTTTCTTGTTTTTAATAAGAAAAGTTTTTTAGCTTCATACACGTCTTTTTGTCGTATTATGAGTATTAATGAATTTAATAATTATCATAATAAAATAAGAATATCATTAAATTAATATCTTTTAATATTTTTCAATTATCAAGACCTTCTATTTTTATATTTTTGTTAAAATAGTTTAATATAGAAAATGCACATGTTTTGTTTTCTAAAACTTTCCACTTAAAATATTGTTCATTCGAAAATTTCTAATACAATTTTAAACTTGGTATTTAATACATAATTATATTAAAAATATTTTATAATTAATATATTTCATACATAAATCGGTAAAACATATCTGTGTACATTATTTGTACTTTAATATAGATCTTGTATATTTTCATTAATTTTAAATATATATTAAATATGTTATTTTAACATTTTTTTTTCAATTTTCAACATATTTACACTACTTCTACACTCGGTGGGAACACTTATTTTTTGCATTTTATGGATTTTTTGTCATTCTGCACATACATACTAACACTACAAGAAAATCACTAAATAGAAACTAATTTTAGAGATAAAAAATAATTAGTTGTTATAGTGACTACATTAGAAACCATTTTAGAGACTAAATTATTTTTTGGTATAAATTAGTTAATATTATTGATAAATAGTTTCTAAATTGGTATCTAATTAGCTACCAATTATTTTGATTCTAAATTTGGTAGCAAAAACCTTGGTGGCTAATTAGATACCAATTTAGAAACTATTTATCAATAATAGAAACTAATTTAGAAACCAATTTTTTTTAGTTTCTAAAATGGTCTCCAATTTAATTAAGATAACAACTAATTAATTTTGGTATTTAAAATTGGTTTCTATTCAATGATAGATAGTGAAGTGCAAATATTTTATAAATATATTTTTAAATATGAGTAAAGTTCCCTGATCTACGAGGACGTGGTGCACCCTCTTTACTGCTGTCACTACCGAAATCACCATCGGGTTATTGTCATGTGGAACGACGTCCTGGCGGTCGGCCTTGGTGAAGACGAGGTCAACATCGGGAATATGATCTGCCTCCTGCCCCTCTACTGCCATCACCTCTCGTATGTACTTCTTCCGCTGGGAGGCAGTGCATCCTCCTCCTGAGAACCCTTCAAAGATGGTGTTGATCTCACCATGTATGGACACCTCATGCTCCTGATTCATTCCTGTTGCTACTAATGCTTGATCCTCCTGCGACTCTAGGAGGTAGTCTTGCAAGAAGCCGCTTTTCATTAGCGCGTCTAACTGGTGCCCCAGCGCCAAGCAGTTGCTTATGGGGTGGCCATGTGCTTGGTGGAACTCGCACCAAGCGTTCCTGTTGGGCCCCAATTTTTTGTCGGTCTTTGGGGGTACCTTCAGCCTTGCCGCGATGTTGGGAATAACGATCAGCTCCTTGAGTTTTACATGAAAATTGTGCTTGAAGGGCGGGTCTCCCTGTGTGCGTGCTCTAGTTTGGGACTTTTCGTACGGCTGCTGCTTTTTTGAATCTTTCTTTTTCTGTTATCGCCTTGTGTATCCTCATGGGTTGAGGTTGACCTGCTGCATGAGGTCGGACAGGACCGACGAAGCCACGTTTTTTTGTGACTCGATCTTTTGCGGTGATGTGCACTAAAGCCCGACACCTGATCTCGTAGAACGTTTTCAGATAATATATGAGCAACGATTCACTGAAAGGCCCTGGTAGCATTCCCTTGGTGAAGGCGTGCACCTTCATGACCTCATCCGTGAGTTTTAATCTTACCACCTGGACTCCAAACCTGTTCAAGAACTCTTTCAAGGACTCTCCGTGGTACTGTTTGATGTCAAAGACATCGTAAGAGATTCGAGTGGGGTCCCTATTGATAAGGTATTGTTCTCTGAACAACGTCGCGACCTGGTCAAAGGTAGTAATGTGGTCGTCAGGGAGACTGACGAATCATTCCAACGATGCGCCTGCTAACGTCCTCATCAACAGCTTGCAGTACACAACATCAAATCCTACTCTGAGCATCATCTGGGTGTGGAACGTTGTAAGGTGAGCCTATGGGTTTTCTACTCCCGTGAAGGTGACTTTCGGGCCCAGAGACGTGGTTGGTAACGCAGTATCCATAATCGCCTGAGAGAACGGCATGGGGCGTGCCCTAGGTGGTATGGGTGGGGCACGCTCATCCACCGCGCGCTCCCCTGCCTGTTGCAAATCCCTGCGCAGTTCCTCATTGGTCCTGCGCAACTTTTCATTATCTGCCTGTGATGCGGCAATTTCAACCCTAAGCGCTGCTATCGCCTCTTGGAGGGCGCACATGGTCTCCATGAGTTGTTGCATGGTGACGTTGTCCCCTCCAGAGCGCGTAGCACCCGGGGGCACAACAGATCCTTGCCTCGTACTCCTCATATCGTTGGTAAACGCTTAATCACGATTGTGAGTGGGACCTTGTTTTATCGGGCCCCACGGTGGGCGCCAAATGGTTTCGCCGGTTGACTCGAACAACAATCTCTGGCCCGCCTGTCTCCGCCTGAGAATCACATTTCCTTGATTGAAAAATCTCTCACCTGCAAAGACAAAGGGCGCCTTGACGGCCGTTTGTAGTCCGACGCTCAAGTCAGTATTAGGGAAAAGAAACAATGAGTGTATAAAGTAGTTTCAGTCTTAGAAACCGTGTACCTTGCTAGGGTTCTTAGCACCCTTTATATAGGTTGAAACTAGGCTTTACCTTTGTTTTTTTACCCATGTCTAGGGTTCTTGGGAGAACGTCCCTGCGCCGCTATTACACAATCTTAGCATAATCTGGAACATGGGACTTCCCATAACGTGAGTTCAACGACTAACAGAATGGCCGCCTGGGTACCAACTTGTGAACCAAATCTCTGGGGCCATCTGTTATGTGGGTGCCCTAAGTATTCACGTGCCATGCATGTAGCTTCCCTTGGAAACCCTAACCCTAATGGGCCTTAGCGCCTCCGAGGACTATTTACTCGTGTCGCGCTTGAATGCGCTATACACACCACCTGCATGGATCCCTCGTGTCTTAGGGCTTCCTCCCATCACTGATGTTTAACTGGTAAATAGTGTAATTCCAGGGCCCACCTTACGTGGCCCAATATAGTTGTTCAGACTACCAACGTCCGATCTCTCCCTCTATTGGCGAGGTCCGATGTCGATCCTTGACGTCGATGTTCGAGGACTGGTCGGTATAGTTGCAATAGCACTAAATTAGAGACCATTTTAGAAACTAAAAAAAATGGTTTCTAAATTAGTTTCTATTATTGTTAAATAGTTTCTAAATTGGTATCTAATTAGCAACCAAAGTTTTTGCTACCAAATTTAGAAATTAAATAATTGGTAGTTAAAACCTTGGTTGTTAATTAGATACCAATTTAGAAACTATTTAACAATAATAGAAACTAATTTAGAAACCAATTTTTTTTTTAGTTTCTAATATGGTCACTAATTTAGTTACTATTGCAACTAATTATTTTAGTCTCTAAAAATTGGTTTATATTTCATGATTTTCTTGTAGTGAATGAAAGAAAGCAAGGAACATGATCAAAGGGGTCAAGGTGCAAGGACCATGTGTTGATAAAAGAAGAAATAAAATTACATTTTGAGGAGAGACTAAAGGAGAGATCAAACTTTAATATTAAGTTAGGAAATGTTGACTTTAGCACAATAACGGATGAGAATATGGAACTTTTAAAAAAAATTCAGATGAAGAGATTATAATGGTTTTGTGGGAATGTGAAAGGAGTAAAAGTATGGGCTCTAACGGTTAAACTTTACATTCATCAAAAAATTCTAGGAGACAATTAAAGAGGATGTAGTACAAGGGGCAAACTTCTTTCACAAAACAAGAAAATGACCCAATGGAAGTAATGCTTCATGTATAGCCCTCATACTAAGTGTGATAACCCACAATGGATGGAAGAGTTTAGACTTATCTCACTTATGGGAAGAATGTACAAAATAATAGCAGAAGTGCTATCTCTATGGTGTAAAGGGGTAATGCATAGGATAATTGATCAAACAGAAACGACTTTCTTGCAAGGAAGAGGTTTGCTATTTAGTGTTTTGGTTGCAAACGAGGTCATAGATGAGTTTAGACGTAATAACAATAAGAACATTATTCTTTAGATGAATTATGAGAAAGCATATGACTATGTTAGATGGGATTTCTTATCATATACGATGAAGAGGTTAGGCTTTAATGATAAGTGGATCATGTAGATGAAGGGATGTATATAATCCAAATTGATCTTGGTGTTGGTCAATGAAAGCCCAAAAAAAGAGTTCATACCCACAAAAGAACTCTGACATGGAGATCCACTAGCTCTTTTCTTGTTTCTCATAGTAGTTGAAGGATTGACAAGATTGGTTATGCAAGCATTAAAGAAAAATTCACTACATGGGATTAAGGTGTGGAAGAAAGAAGTAGAAGTATGTTGGGGCAACATTAAACTTTTTTAAAATCTAGGGTATGGAATTGATTTTTGACCTTTAATATAAGATTTAAAAGGATAATTAAGCTTAAAATTTTCAATATAACCTTATTAGAAAAAATGGTGAAGGAGGCTAGGAATGGCCAAGAAGGGTCTATAGAAACAAATCTTAGAACCAAAGTATGACTCTAGACGACAATTAAATAAAAGAAAGGACATAAGGAAGGAGTCATGGTGGTGGAGAGATATTATGTGGGGTAAGAGTAATAATGATAACGGGGATGGTTTGAAGAGAATGTGAATTGGAAAATTGGAAAACAAAAGTTTATCAATTTTTGGAATGACAAATGGGTAGGAAAACATGCACAAATATAAAAATATCCAATGGTGTATAGCAATTCCAACAAAAAAGATACAAGTATAGCAGAAATGGGAACATGGTTTAATGTGAGGTGGGAATGGAGGAGGGAATGGTTTGATTGGAAAATAGAAAAATTCACAAAAATGTTGGAATGAGTATAAGATCAAAGGTTAAATAATGAGAATGGGGATATGTGGGAATGGAAAGATGAACTCTCAAATACATACACAAACAGGTCAACTTATATTAAGCTAAAGAAATTAACTATAGAGGATGAGGTGGAGGTTTTTGGAAATATAAGGAGTCTTGAGGCTCTCCTATCAGTTCAACCCTTCACCTAGAGAGTTATTTTAAACAAAATAACCACTAAGGATATCCTGAGTAAAAAATGGATAATGTTTGACAATAGATTATGTGTGATGTATGGGATGGAAGAGGAGACAATGAGACATGTGTTTTTCATATGCAAAGTAGCATAGGTTGTTCGTAATCTGTGTAATAAATGGATAAGGAAGGTCAGACCACATCACTACCAGTCTGAGCAACACCTGTTACAGTTTTACACATTGAGACTAAATAAGAAACATAACGATGTATGAAGCAATGTATGGTTGGCAATGGTTTAGGTAATGTGGAACCACAAAAATAATATCGTTTCAAAAACAAAATAGCATATGCATAGAAGATTTCTACAATGATACTAATGAAAAATAGGGTTGGATAACAAATAAATATCCAAAACTGCATTTTGCTTACTCTGATTGGTGCACTAATCCTATTACCTGTATAAAATTTATGAAATAATCCAAGAGATAAAGAAGTCAGGTGGTGAAGTATAGGAATAGTGGGCAGGATAATCAAATTTTTTGTTTTAAGAGTCACTATGTTTAGGAAGTGTTCATTAAAGAGTTAACATAAACAAATAATGGTTGTGGAAATAGTATTGCAGTATTAATATTGCAGGTAGTGATGGACATCAAGATTGTGAGAGTACACCTAGTCATGGATCACCAAGCATCCTCATCAAAATATAAGGGAACATGTGAATTAGTCTTGGTCTTTATGCTTTACATCATTTCCTAGGATTCAAAGAAGATGCAAAAAGCGACATGTGAGGATTTTTTTACTACACTAAGAGTGCCTCATTCACTGATAGGAAGGTGTTTAATTATGCTACAATTGACCTTTAACTTTGTTATATTATCAATAATGCATAAAAACCCAATGACCATAGTAATCAGGAAGTACTCTCTGTTCGTATTTTGGAATAGGCAGGATTATGGTTGCCTATATGTTGAGCTTGGAAAAGAAAACTGCAGAGCAGAATAAACATGCATTTCTTCACAATTTCTGAATAGTAGCAAAACTCACATATTAAAGTTTATATGCAACACACTTTTTAATAGACTATAACTAATCATGAAATGTATTTGAAGGATATATATTGTAGATGATACATTGATATGTACCTATTTTATGTTTGGATCGATATTGATATAATATATTGTACCTTTTTTACTTTCTATAAATTTATTCTTTGTGAATTGAAAAAAAAAAAGAATTTCTTTATTGTTATGGAAGAAAATAACAAAACAAACAAAATATTTTTCTAAAAACTCAACTCTTTATAAGGTTATACAACCAACATAAAAAAAATTGATTGGGATAAAAAAGTTAACAAATATCATGTTAGTGTACACTATTTTAACATTTTTTTATGATAAGTCTATATTCAACCAACATAAAAAAAAAAGATTACGAATTATTTAATTAATATAAAAAATTGGTTATGTGGCTTATATTCATATTAGTTCTATAATTGACATACAAAAATCTTATTAAAAAAGTCATACAAGTAATAAACTTTATACTAGATTGATTTAGCTTAGTATAGTTCATTAGTATAGTTCATGTGATTGAATTTAAATTTTGATATACATTAAACATCATTTATTTTTGTTAGTTGGCTCAATAATTTGTTTGGTTCAAGCTAAAGTGTGCTTTTTATGGACTACCAGTTTATTAAGCATCTTATAGAATAAATTATTTTGTATAAGGTTTTAAGGATATCAAACAATAAAAATTGTGCCTTTAGCAAGAAAAGAAGGGAGAAGAGAGAGTAAAAAAACATTAACTAGTGTATTTTATGAAAAGAAGTATGTACCAATTAATTTATGTATTTGGTTTTTTCTTTTATCTAACTATATACCTATTGAAGTTTTATTGTGATCTTATTTACCCTATTAATAAAAAAAGTTTTTTTATTGATCTTTGAAATAAAAGTTTCGAAAAAAACTATGATATACCCATTAATTATTATTTGCGAATAGGTTTTTACCTTAAAATATTTGGTAAAATGTTATTTTTTTTTATTCATATCATTATTTTATCTATTATTATTTATTACTTGATATTTTGAGAAATATTAGAAAAAATAGATCTAAATTTTACTTCTACTTACTTTTTATTTATCTTCATAACAATTTTAGTTTAATTTAATAATAGTTTCATTTTATCTTAACTAACAAATAACTTATATAAACCAAGTTTGACATTCATTTTAGAATTTCAATACTAATATGTATTATTTGACCAAATCCACTACCGTTCACAATGTTAGTATTAAAGAATCACTTTATTGCTGACAAAAAAATATATTGAAGAACCTTAAATATTACATAACTATTGGTCTAAGCTTTAAATTTTGAAGGCTCGTATTTCCTGCACTACATAGTTTTCTGCACTATATTAGTGACATGAAATAACGAAAATGTCTTCAGATGTTTTTTAAATAGATTTAGGAATATGTTTTTTTTTCTTTTGAGTGTTCTTTTTACCGTTTTGCGTGTTTTATGGGAGTGGTGAATGTGGTTGGTGCTTGTTAGGTCTATTAGGAATTTGGATCTTCTTTTTTTTGTGTATTTTTTTTATTGTTTTGAGTATTTTATAAGAGACGTGAATCTGGTAGGTGTTTGTTATGTCTATTTGCAGTAGTTGTCTAATGTTTCCTTGATATTTGGTGGTAGTTTTTGTCAAGAAAGAAAGAAATGTTGGTTTATAATTTGTTTTAAATTCTAAAATTTGATTTTTCTAATGGGGTTTGAGAAAAAATTTATTCTAAATAAGCAATTTAGGAATATGAATAATACTTCGAGATAAGAGATTCTGAAATGCACCACCACGACCTTCGCACCTCGTCAGAGTTAAACTTTGCATCCACCATCACTAGAAATTACAAACAACCAACACATGCACATTTGCACTTCGTCCTTTTAAATAAAACGTGTAAAGACAATTGTGACATTTAAAATATAATATAGTGTAGGTCACAAAAAATATAATGTAGAAAGTAAAATTCAAATTTTAATTATGAATTAAATCTGAACATTTATGACAGAGTTTCACAAAGAAGTAAAACTCATAAGAAAATTTAAATATCTTCCACTTTTTTTTTGCTTCCACTTCATATCCTTTCATAGCCCTATGAGAAGTGATTCACATTTTTTCAGTGAGCCTTCTAAAAAAATTGAATTTGAAAACAAATTTTAAATTAAAAATTATTATAAAAGCAAACTGAAAAGTAATTTCAATTATTAAAAATTTAAAAATAAAACGAACACCCAACAAGACTTAAAATAATGGAAACTAATTAACCATCACAAATGCATAGTTAACCCATAGAAAACTGAACTACTTTCACAATTGATATATGTTTCTAATATATATATATATATATATATATATATATATATATTTTTTTTTTATCAGCAAAAAACGAATGAATAAATAAGAAATATTTTAGGGATACCTCAACCCTTATGCAAAAGATCTATCTCTACTTCTAACTTCCTTACAACAACTAAAAAGCCTAAAAATATACACCTTTTGCTTGTGCTAACTATCTCCTATAAAAAAAATTAACTAGCACCATGCAAATCAATGACTCAAGGCACCAATTTGAGTAAGAAAAACATACTTCACGCTTTAGACAGAACTTTTGACCAAGCCTTCATCTGTGCCAAAGTGAAGATATCCATGTGATCTATCCTGCCACCTCTACAAAACCGTTTGTTCCTATGTAACCACACTCTCCTACTACGACTATCCACACACAACCACAAATTTTATTAACACTTCTCTTGACCTCACTCATCTTGAAGTTTTCGAAGTGTTTTTTGGCCCCCTATGCTTCGTTGATGCCACCCCCATCAACTCGAAGCACTTAGACCACACGAGCCAAGCGACTCTACGTGTACAAAAAAGGTAAGACGTGGTTTCCTCTTCCTCCCAACACAAACAACACATGTTGGTAGTCATACAAATCCCCCTTCTAACCAAGTTTGCTTTAGTTGTTATTTTTTCTTCCATATCCCTCCATGTAGTGAGATGCGAAGATGGTTGTGCCTTCAACCTCCAAAAACCCGCATATAGCTCTCTCTCATTCCCCTAAACTTGTTCTATAAGCTTTTTATACGCGAATTTGACTGTGAACACAACTAACTCTTAGTCTTTCCAAACCCAAGAATCCTTATTATCCATCATCCCCCAAAATATGCATCAATTGTTGTTCCTGAGTTCGTTCCCATTCAAACTTATTCCTCCTCCATTCGATCCTCTAGGACCACTCCATTCGTTAACGAAAAAAGAAATGTGGGATTACTTGTGTTTAGATTCACTGATTTGCAAAGAAATGAGAGCGAAGATTTGTGGGATGTGTTACTGTTGAGCTCCTCCCTCACATGTAGAGAAATGTCATCAAAGCCACGTAAGAAATAGGTCAATACCATCGTTTCCTCGCTTTTCCTGTTTTGAAAATCTTGTTGAAGGAGGGTGCTCGTGGTGGTTGGGTTTGTGGTGGTTTTAGGTAAGGTTTGATGCATGAAGTAGTTGTGTAATTCCAATGCATTTTGTTACCCAAAAGAGACCTCCTTAATCCATATGAGGTGTTTTTGAAGAAGATAATCGATTATGATATCTTGATAATCGATTATGAACTACTTTTTCCAAGATTATCAATTTTCATGAAGGCCTAAATATATTTTTTAATCGATTATGAACTGTTTTTGGAGAATAACCGATTCTGAAGATCCTTAATCGATGTTGAACGTGTTTTTGGGTGATAATCGATTATCATGCACCCTTAATCAATCATGAATTTCTTTGTTGTGCAATGCTTGTTTTGTTCCTCTGTAGGTGGTAAGGTGTGGTGGTGTTGGAAAGAATTAAGTTGTGATCTTTAGGTGTGTTGGTTTCTTCATTAATCCAACTTCTAGTATGTTTTTAAACTTTTCCTATTTTTCCAATGTCCTTGGTTTTCCTGTGCCTAAGATCTTGTTGAAGGAGGGTGCTCGTAGGTGTTGTGGTGGTTTTAGGTAAGGTTTGATGCATGAAGTAGTTGTGTAATTCCAATGCATTTTGTTACCCAAGAGAGATCTCCATAATCCATTTGAGGTGTTTTTGAAGAAGATAATCGATTATGATATCTTGATAATCGATTATGAACTACTTTTTCAAGATAATCAATTTTCATGAAGGCCTAAATATATTTTTTAATCAATTATGAGCTATTTTTTGGGAGATAATCGATTTTGAAGAGCCTTAATCGATGTTGAATGTGTTTTTGGGTGATAATCAATTATCATGCACCCTTAATCGATCATGAATTTCTTTGTTGTGCAGTGCTTGTTTTGTTCCTCTGTACGTGGTAAGGTGTGGTGGTGTTGGAAAGAATAAGTTGTGATCTTCAGGTGTGCTAGAAAGGATTTGAGCTTCTTCATTAATCCAACTTCTAGTATGTTTTTAAACTTCGATGCATTTGTTCCAATGTATTGTAAAACTTTGATAGTTATTGTTAAGCTTTGATGGTTATGTGTGTGTGGAAACAATTTTGAGGCTGTCATTGTTGATGAGTAAATTATAAATCCATGAGGTTAAATTATAAATCCTTTAACTATGATGTTTTGGATTTTTTTTTTTATAAATTGCAGTGAAACGCATGTTGAAAATTGAGCATTATTTATCTTATTTGGTGATTAATAATTAATTTTTGTTATACAAATTGACTTTAATAGATTAATTGTTTATTTAAATTTAAATTTGAAATTTTTTTTAGTGGTATGCATGTTAAAAGTACGTGGGAATTGATGTGATTGTATGTCTTATAAACATCTATGGAATAATTTTTCTTAATTTTAATTTTTTCTGAAATTACCTCTAACATATTATCCAAAACATTGTTTTAATTACGAAAAATAACTATTTAATAGAAAATAATTATATTTCAGATTTTTATTTAAATAATATATTAATTATTTAGAATTTATATTTATTTAAGATTTTAAATATATTATGAATTTTATATATTTCATATTTTTATTTAAAAAAATATTAAATATATAGGATTTAATATTTTACGAATTTTATATTATTCAATTTTTATTTAAATAAGACATTGACTATTATGATTTGTATATATTTAAGATTTTGAATATTTTAAAAATTATATATATTTCAGATTTTTATTTAAATAAAACTTTAAATAATATTTTTAACAATTATAAATTTGTTTGTACAACTTAATAGTACTGAAAATAATATTTTAATTAAAAACAGTTATAATTAAAAAATAAATAAATCAAATTATTTTGCTCAATAATTTTAAATAGAAAATTAAATTTTTAATATTATAAATAATTCGTATTTTTTCTGAAAAATAATAATTAAATGGTATTGATAATAATTTACATAACTTTAGGATTTGTATTTATGTAAAGTTTTAAATATCTTAAGAATTTTATATTATTCAAATTTTTCTTAAATAGGACATTGAATATTTAGATTTGTATTTATTTAGGATTTTTAATATTTGAGAAATTTTATATATTTTAAATTTTATTTAAATAAGACTTTAAATAATTTACTTGACAATATTAAACATCTTGGAATAATACTTTAATTAAAAATAGTTATAATCTACAAATAAATCAATCAAATTAACTTTTCAACAAATTTTTTAAATAAAATAGTAAATTTGCAATGTTATAAATGATTCAAATACAAAACATAATCCTAAATATATACAAAATTAAATAATTTGATGAAAAACATAATCATATTTCTAATAATTTGAGGAACAAGATATTTTCCCTCTAAAATTTTGCAATCAATAGTCGTACAAGGTTAAAAATTTAATTAACTAATTCATGATGATAAAATAATTTCAATTTCTATAAATTAGACATACAATTAATTTATTCTTAAACTTTGATTTAATTTGTACGTTAATATATTTTTTTAATTATATTTAATAAAATGTAGATTGAAATATGAAAATTTATTACATCTAATGATATACACTTTTAAATATTTTTAAGGTTTAATTACCTTTTTCGTCCCTATATTTATAGCCAATAGTCAATTTGGTGCAGTGGTTTTTAAAAAATTCAATTTGGTCCCTAAGTTTTTTAAAATGTATTCAAAATGGTCCTTTCTGTTAAATATCACCAAACGGCGTTAAGTGGTGCTTATGTGGCAGACACGTGTAAGTTACGTAGATTGTGCTTACATTACTTTGGTGAATACTGAATTAGGGTTTAGGTTATTCAAATTGGGGATTTCGAATTTCTGATTTAGGGTTTCTGATACGAGGATTGCTCCCCTGGTTGGATTTTATGGTGCGCTTCCCTGCTTCGATTCCATTCGGAGGTGTGCTCGCCTCATTCGATTCTGTGGATTATGTGGTGCGATCGTGAGTTACGATGGTGAGCTGCGTTCCCATGGTCGATTTGGAGGAGCGATTATGTGGTGCGGATGAGGGGAGCACACCTCCGAATGGAATCGAAGCAGGGAAGCGCACCATAGAATCCAACCAGGGGAGCAATCCTCGTATTAGAAACCCTAAATCAGAAATTCGAAATCCCCAATTTGAATAACTTAAACCCTAATTCAGTATTCACTAAAGTAATGTAAGCACCATCCACGTAACTTACACGTGTCTGCCACATAAGCACCATTTAACCCGTTTGGTGATATTTAACAGAAATGACCATTTTGAATACATTTTAAAAAACTTAGAGACTAAATTGAATTTTTTAAAAACCACTGTACCAAATTGACTATTGGCTATAAATATAAGGATGAAAAAGGTAATTAAACCTATTTTTAAATATAAAAGATTAATACTATTAAATAAATATATACGGCAGAAAAATATAAAGTAAGAAATACGTATTCAGTAATTATTGAAAAGGTTAAAATATTCCTTAAGAACAATTAATATTATTTTACGAACAATTTTATTGGATTTTAAGAATTAATATTATTTTTTGAGACCATAAATATTTTTTCATAAAAGCAATAATAACGTAGAATAATTATATAGGTGATAAAATATTTTTTTACAAAAAATATGTATAGGTACATACCACAATTACCTATATTTAGACTAATAACTACTCATTTAAAATAATATTTTAAGACATAAAAATCAGATTATAATTCGATTATAGTAATTATATATTAGATTATTAATGCAAAATTATTTATATATCGTGATAATTATTTATTGTCTTCTTAATCGTCTAAATTCAAGAAGACTTATAAATAGACGATAATTCTGAGAAAATACTCACTCAACACTTCATAATCTCTTGTACTCACAAACATCTTATATTCTTACTGAATTGAGTGTTTGAGAGTCGAGTTTTTGTAGGTGAATCTTTCTTATTTTCTTGTGATCAATCAACATCATAAAGTTCGATTTAAAGAGAAGTTTTCTTTCTTTTACGTTGTGATTTTCCTACTCATTCTCGGTAAGAACCTATAGCATAGAAAATTTGATTACGATAATATCATGAAATTTGTTTCATATTTTTAATATTTATCTTTCATGTTATGTTATTTGAGATGTTACTACCATTACTAATTTTCTTTATTATTTTTTATATACATTTTTTTTATTCTTATTTATAGAAGCAGCAACTCGTCACTCTTACAAAACACAATATTTAGAAATGTAAAATAGTAATATCTTAAAAGCAGCTATTACAAATTTAAGGATCAAATAATAAAAAATATGTATAAAAAAACAGAATTAATATGTATTTTTTCATTAATGTATATAGATTATAAAATATAAGTTTTAAATAATATTTGAAAAAAAAAAACTTTGTAATTCTATTTTTAGAATTTTATTCTTATAATAACTATTTCTTATAGCGGGTGATATTTTTATTATGCTTAATTATACTTTTATAACATTTTAGTTTTACTATTTTATATCATTATATATTATTACTGTAGTTATTTATTATGAGATTTTTCTGAAGATTATAGTATTGGTTTACTATTATTTTACTTATTATTTTTTAGTACTCTAGTGTTATTTTTGATTTATTTTATATTTGTTTCAAATTTATATTACTACTATGCATTTATTATTTGCATATTTTAATAACAAATTTGTCTATTGTCTTAAACGTGTATTATAATTTAAATGTTTCGTTTGTATTTTATTCTTATTTATTTTATAACTGTTTCAAATTTATAGTATTAATATATTAATATATATAGTATATATTAATAAAATTTTGGTTATATATTTGAATTGTTTTAGTCATTGTTAACATTTATGAATAATCTTAATTTGCATGATTTTCAGGTTGTGAAAGAAAGAATGAGTTCAAAACACAGTAACCAAAAGAGTGGAAAGAAAACAAACTTTTTCAAAACTATATTTTCAATATTTGGAAAGAAAAAATCGGATGCTCCAAAAGAGGATGCTTCAAAAGAGAGAGCTTCAAAAAAGGCGGCTGTTTCAAAAAAGACAATTTCAAAAGAGACAACTCCAAAATTTACAAAAGAGAGAATTTGTTCTTTTTCAGACTCTTCTGACGATGATGTAAAGGAAGAGAGGTCGGGAGAGGGATGCCCTAATAGAAGAACATATTCAAATCCATTTAATGAAGAGAGGTACCCTATGGGAGGAACATATCAATATAATGGAGAGAGGTTGGGAGAGGGATATCCTATGAGTGAAGCATATCAATATAATGGCGAGAGGTCAGAAGAAGTATTTATGAAAACAATCTATTACTTTAATGATCATAACGCACAAGGATGTTCTATTATGTAAATGTGCGTAATTGAAAGTTATTAGAGTTGTAATGTTAGTTTAAGAAGTCATTTTAAATATTTTTAGAAATTTTATTTTCATTTCTATTAATTATGAAGTTATGAAATTAATTTATATTATTTAAGAGTAAAAATTGTTTTACTAGTTTTCTTTCTCATTTTGTTTGTTTTTGTTATCTCTTCTCTAATAAGTTCCAATCATCATTTCGATTTTCTTTTTTTCACCTTAAACCTTAGCCTTAAAAAATGTTACTATTGAAGCTTTGTGTATCTTCTTTCTTCAAATAGTTGTTAGATGGTCAAAATAAAACTTTGGTTTATTTTTCTGCATTGAATGTGAGTAATTCAAATTGTTTTGTTCGAAATGGAAACTTTTACTCTAATACAATTTTCGTATCTTTAAACATATATTTGATCTTTTAAATTATTGTTTACATGCACAAATTCTAACAGTCTGTTTTTTTTTTTGGACTCATACTCTCTCAAACACTGTTCATATTAGATGCTCAAAATGCAATATTTTTATACGAGTTTTAATGTGCTGAATCACTTGTTTACACTTCAAAATATTTTAGCTTGTTGTATGTAGCATCTTGAAATGACTTCAATCTTCATTAGTGAAAATCTTGCTTCTCAACTTCATCTCTTTCTTGTTTTTATTAAGAAAATTTTAGCTTTTAGCTTCATACACGTCTTTTTGTCCTATTATGACTATAAATGAATTTAATATTTATCATAATAAAATAAGAGTATCATTAAACTAATATCTTTTAATATTTTTTAATTATCAAGACCTTCTATTTTTATATTTTGGTTAAATATAGAAAATACACATGTTTTGTTTTCTAAAAGGTTCCAGTTAAAATATTGTTCATTCCAAAATTTCTAATACAATTTTAAACATGGTATTTAATACATAATTATATTAAAAATATTTTATAATTAATATATTTCATACATAAATCGTTAAAACATATCTATGTACATTATTTGTACTTTAATTATAGATATTGTAATTATATTTTCATTAATTTTAAATATGTATTGAATATGTTATTTTAACATTATTTCTTTTCTTTTCAATTTTCAACATATTTACAATACATCTACACTAATTCTTTTGCATCTTATGTTTTTTTTGTCATTCTGCAGATACATACAAACACTACAACAAAATCATTAAATAGAAACTATTTTTAAAGACAAAAAAATAATTAGTTGTTATATTAACTAAATTAGAAACCATTTTAGAGACTAAAAATTTTTTGGTTTCTAAATTAGTTAATATTATAAATAAATAGTTTCTAAATTGGTATCTAATTAGCTATCAAATATTTAGATTCTAAATTTGGTAGCAAAAACCTTGGTTGTTAATTAGATACCAATTTAGAAACTATTTATCAATAATAGAAACTAATTTAGAAACCAATTTTTTTTAGTTTGTGAAATGGTCTCTAATTTAGTCAATATAAAAATTAATTAATTTTTATTTCTAAAATATATTTTTATTAAATGATTTTCTTATAGTGTAAATAAAGATAGTGAAGTGCAAATACATTTTGTAGATATATTTTTAAATATGAGTAAAGAAAAATATTTAACATCTTAAGGCCATTAACAAGTATACAATTTTTAAATTAATTTTAATTAATTTAAATATTTACTTGTTTCTAATAACAACTTGTATGGGTCACTGTTAATCGACACCAATTATTCATCATCAACTTGTGCTTTCTTTTTGTTTTTCATAAGAAAACAAACACTTTTATTATTATGAGTATAAATAAAGTCAAAATTTTCTTATTCAATTATACTTTTTATAATGTAATTCAATATCAATAAATTTATTGGTCTATACAATTTAATTTTTTTTTTTATAGAATTAATTACAAGAACTTATTTAAGGTTGTGGGAGCTTTCTATCTATTATTAGGAAGAAACTACAATATATTGTATTATGGAAGCCATATATTCTAATAATATTAGCTTAAAAATCATGATTGGAAATATTATGTAATGACACATGTAGACAACTATATTCATCAACATTAGTGACTCTGAAAGAATAAAATATAGAATTAACTCAAATAACTTAATTATTAAAATGTGATTTTTTCTTAATGAAATTAAAGTTTAAAATAATAGATATTGAATCACTTTTCTTTTTTCAAGAATAAAATTGTATCATTTTATGAATGTTAGGATCTTTGTATTGTTGAAATGTATTTGTGTACTTTACATTTTTAATTTCATTCAAGTCAAGCTACAAATTTAGGAATTGTTTATTGTGGATAATAAATAAAGAAAGGAACAAATAGAGCATTTAACACATGTGAAACAGATCAATTGTTGGCATGAAAAGATGATGAGACAAAAATCTAAAATTAAGTGCCTCGTAAAAGGGGATTTGAATACCAAGTTTTATCATATAACTACCAAATGGAAGAAAGTAAGGAATATGATCAAAGGGGTCAAGGTGCAAGGACCTTGAGTTGATGAAAGAAGAAATACAATTACATTTTGAGGAGAGACTAAAGGAGAGGTCAAACTTTAATATTAAGTTAGGAAATGTTGACTTTAGCACAATAACGGATGAGGATAATATGGAACTTGTAAAAAAGAGTTCAGATGAGGAGATTAGAATGGTTTTGTGGGAATGAGAAAGGAGTAAAAGTATGGGCCCTAACAGTTCAACTTTACATTCATCAAAAAATTCTAGGAGACAATTAAAGAGGATGTAGTACAAGGGCAAACTTCTTTCACAAAACAAGGAAATGACCCAATGGAAGTAATGCCTCATGTATAGCCGTCATAACTAAGTGTCATAACCCACAACGGATGGAAGAGTTTAGACTTATCTCACTTATGGGAAGCATGTACAAAATAATAGCAAAAGTGTTATCTCTATGGTTGAAAGGGGTTGTGCATAGGATAATTGACCAAATTGAAACGACTTTCTTGCAAGGAAGAGGTTTGCTAGATAGTGTTTTGGTAGTAAACGAGGTCATAGATGAGTTTTGACGTAATAACAATAAGAACATTATTCTTTAGATGGACTATGAGAAAGCGTATGACTACGTTAGGTGGGATTTCTTATCATATACAATGAAGAGGTTAGGCTTTAGTGATAAGTGGATCATGTGGATGAAGGGATGTTTATAATCCACATCGATCTTGGTGTTGGTCAATGAAAGACCAACGAAAGAGTTCATACCCACAAAAGAACTCTGACAGGGAGATCCACTAGCCCTTTCCTGTTTCTCATAGTAGTTGAAGGATTGGCAAGATTGGTTACGCAAGCATTAAAGAAAAACTCGCTACATGGGATTAAGGTGAGGAAGAAAGACGTATAAGTATGTTGGAGAAACATTAAACTTTTATAAAATATGGGGTATGGAATTAATTTTTGACCTTTAATATAAGGTTTAAAAGGATAATTAAGCCTAAATTGTTCAATATAACCTTATTAGAAAAAATGGAGAAGGAGGTTAGGAATGGCCAAGAAGGGTCTATACAATCAAATCTTAGAATCAAAGTACGACTCTAGGTGACAATTAAATAAAAGAGAGGACATAAGAAATGAGTCATGGTGGTGGAGAGATATTATGTGGACTACAAGTAATGATGATAATGGGGGATGGTTTGAAGAGAATGTGGATTGGAAAATTGGAAAAGAAAAGTTTATCAATTTGTTGAATGAAAAATGGGTAGGAAAAGCGACACAAATATATAAATATCCAATGGTATATAGCAATTCCAACCAAAAAGATATAACTATGGCAGAAATGGGAACATGGTTTAATGTGGTGGGAATGGAGGAGGGAATGGTTTGATTGGAAATAGAAAAATTCACAAAAATGTTGGAAGAAGTACAAGATCAAAGGTTAAATAATGAGAATGGGGATATGTGGGAATGGAAAGATGAACTCTCAAATAGATATACAAACATGTCAACTTATATTAAGCTAAAGAAATCAACCGTAGAGGATAAGGTGAAAGTTTTTGAAAATATAAGGAGTGTTGAGGCTCTCCTATTAGTTCAACCCTTCACTTGGAAAGTTATTTTAAGCAAAATAACCACTAAGGATAACTTGAGTAAAAAAGGGGATCATGTTAGATAATAGATTATGTGTTATGTATGGGTTGTAGAGGAGACAATGACACATGTGTTTTTCACATGCAAAGTAGCATAGGTTGTTCGTAATCTGTGTAATAAATGGATGAGGGAGGTCAAACCACATCACTACCAACCTGAGCAACACCTGTTACAGTTTTACACATTGAGACTAAATAAGAAACATAACAATGTATGGATGTATGGTGTGCAATGGTTTGGGTAATGTGGAACCACAAAAATAATATCGTTTCAAAAACAAAATAGCATATGCATATGAGAGTTTTACATTGGTACATATGAAAACATAGGGTTGGATAACAAATAAATATCCAAAACTGCATTTTGCTTACTCTGATTGGTGCATTAATCCTATTACCTATATAAAATATATGAAATAATCTATGAGATAAAGAAGTCAGGTGGTGAAGTATAGGAATAATGGCCAAGATAAAAAAAAATTTGTTTTAAGAGCCATTATGTTTAGGAAGTATTATGAAATAGAACAGAGATGAATAAAAGAGAATAAAGATGAACAAAAGAGTAAAAGGAAGGTAAAGGATATGAGAATGAATATCTCTTTTTTCTTTTTATTAAAATCAAAACAAATGGTCTGAATATATACAAGTAGTACACTCATTCTAGGTTTAACTAAAGTGGGAAAGAATCAATAACTAAATACTAGAATCATAACACACAAAGACAAAATAAAGGTTATTCACCTCTATAAAGAGAAACAACTGATAATTAGAAAAGACACCCTTCTTTAATTTTTCCCTGACCACGTGACAATCTATTTTTATATATTTTGTATGCCGTGAAATACTGGATTTGCTGCAATGTATCTTGCTGAGTCATTGTCACAGTATAAAAGAGATGGTTGTTCTAAAGGAACTTTGAAATCTTGAAGAAGACAAGTTAGCCATTGAATTTCACATGTAATAGTGGTCATTGCCCTGTATTCAGCTTCATAAGAACTCTTTGATATTGTTTCTTGCTTCTTTGATTTCCAAGATATGAGAAAATTCCCAAGATACACACTAAAACCAGTCACTAATTGTCTTGAATCACTGTAGGTGCCCCAATCACTATCACAAAAGGCTTTGAGATGAACAGAAGTAGTGGAAGAGAAAAATAGACCAAGACTTGGAGCCCCTTTGATATATATGAGAATTCTAATTGCTGAATTATAGTGAGCAATTGTAGGCTTAGCAAGAAACCAAGAAAGTTGTTGCACAGAAAATGTTATGTCAGGTCAGGTATTAGTGAGATACATAAGCCTTCCAATCAATCTTCTGTAGGCTTGAATATCTGTGAAAGGAACACTTCTAGTAGAAGAGAATTTCTCATGATTATCAATAGGAGTGGGTGCAGGTTTGCAGGCTAAAAGACCTACATCTGTTAATAATTCCATTGCATATTTCCTTTGATTTACCATTATTCTTGTCTTACTTCTTGCTACTTCTAGACCAAGAAAATATCTTAAATTTCCAAGATCTTTAATCTTGAATGTCTGATTCAAGGCTTGTTTGATTTGAGCAATCTTTTCTTTATCATTCCCTGCCAATATTATATCATCCACATATACCAATAATGTTGTAAAAGATCCTTCAGAAGAATTAAGGAACAAAGAATGATCATTCATAGATTGAGTATATCCCATAGAAAGCTAAAATGATGATAATTTGGCAAACCATTCTCTGTTGGCTTGTTTAAGGCCATATAAAGCCTTTTTTTAGTTTACAAACTTTTCCTAGTGGAATAGAAGTCAATCCAGGAGGAGCAACCATGTATACATCTTCTTTCAAATCTCCATGTAAAAAGGCATTGTTTATGTCTAATTGTTTCAATTCCCAAATATAAATAGAAGATAAAGAAAGAAGCAATCTTATGGTGGTCATCTTTGCTACTGGAGAGAAAGTATGAAGGTAGTCAATGCCTTCTGTTTGTGTATATCCCTTTGCCACTAACCTTGGTTTATACCTTTCAATTTTCCCATCAGCCTTATATTTTATTTTGAATACCCATTTGCAACCTATGGCAGCTTTGTTCTTAGGCAGCAGAGCAGTCTCCCAAGTTTGATTTGACTCTAAAGCAGATATCTCACATTGTATAGTTTTTCTCCAACAATCATGTTTCACAGCTTCAGAATAAGTGTTTGACTCAACATGTGAAGAAAGAGACATAACAAAAGATTTGTAAGAAGGTGATAAATTGCTATAAGACAAAACATAATTCAAAGGATATTTAACTCTTGAAGATGTACTGGAAACATTAAGATTACAATGATAATCCTTTTTATTCTTGTGCTCATTTGGACAGATGGATCTAATTCAGAACTTTGTTCTATATCATGATTTTTATTGAGGTTTTGGTCTTTAAGGTTCTGAAACCTCAATTTGTGACTCACAATTATTATCACTACTATTTTCAACATTATCACAAGGTGTATTATCACAAGGTGCAAGAATGGCTTGTGATGCTTGACTTAAGATAGATTGATCTTCAGTAAACAAAATTTGATCATTAATGTCAGGACTGTTTAGTTTCATTGCTAGTATCTTGAACCCTTTGGAATGGAAAAACATTTTCATAAAAGACAACATCCCAAGACACAAAAATTTCTCTTGATTGAATATTCAACAAAATATATCCTTTTGCCCCCCTTTGAAAACTAATAAAAAACACATTTTGATGCTCTTAGATCAAATTTTCTTTTATTTGTTGACAAAGTGCTTGCATAATATAAAGAACGAAACACCTTTAATCCATTAAAATCTGCATCAGTTTTGAAAAGCATTTCATGAGGAGAAGAATAGTTTAAAACAGGTGTGGGAAGAATGTTTATAATATGCGCAACATGTATCACAGAATATGACCAATAAATTTTGAGTAAATAAGATTGTATCATAAGAGCTCTTGCTACATCTAATAAATGACCATGTTTCCTTTCAATTATACTATTTTGTTGTGGAGTATTGACACATGATGTTTGATGTATTATTTCCTTGCTGACAAAAAAAATTAGTCATGAAAAATTCAGTTACATTATCACTTCTTATTATTTTTATTGTTGTCTCAAATTGTGTTTGAAAAAAAATAACAAAATGTTCTAAAACCTTAACAACTTTAGATTTTTGTTTCAGAAGAAAAATCCATGTATACCTCGAATAGTCATCAACTATGGTCAAGAAATATTTATGACCATGAATTGATGGTATTGAGTATGGTCCCCAAACATTTACATGAATTAAATCAAAACATTTTTTTGATTTAGATGTACTAATAGGAAAATAAAGTCTTTTTTGCTTTGAAAAATGACAAACATCACAAACAAAAGATTTGTTATATTTAACAAAAGAAAAATTATTCTTGACAATATTAATACATTTATTTGAAATATGACCTAATCGAAAATGCCAAAGGGTTTCTAGATCACTAGCACTGACATTAACAATATTGATGGTGTGTGTAGATTCAAGGGGCTTAATTTGAAGTTTCTGGTAAGATGGGATCCTGAGTATATAAAGTTTATCTTGCATCTTAGCATAATCAATTATTTTCAAGGAGTTTTTGTCTTGAATGTGACAACCATTAGAATCAAAGGTAAGAACACAAGATAGTTTATCAATCAATTTTGTTCCTGAAAGAAGATTAAAAGTGAAACAAGGAATATACAAAACATTGTCTACGACATGATTTTGATTGAGAAAAACACTTCCAGAATAATAGGCAATGACTTGATTTCCATTTGGTAATTTGACATAAATAGGATCAATTTGATGATATGAAGTGAAGTAAGTTAAGGATGAACAAATGTGATTAGTAGCACCACTATCAATAATCCAAGAACTAAAAGAAGAAATAAAGTTATTACCAGTTTGTGTTGTCATGTTGGAAGGAATAACAGAGACTTGACTAGAAACATTGCCACTAGATTTGACCTGTTGTAAAAGAGCTAACAATGTTTGATACTGCTCAGGAGTAAAACCAATTTGTTGAGACTCTACTTCTGACTTTGAACCTTCACGATTCTGCTCATTATTATTAAAATTTGTATTATGAAAGGCTGCATGACTCTGATGATGGTACTGATTTTTAAATTTGAAATGAGATGGAAAACCACGCTTTTTATAGCATGTATCAATGGTATGCCCTGTCTTTCCACAATAACTGCAAATTTTGGAAGTATATGTTGAACAAGATGCTTTGATGTCTCCAAATCCTAGTGGAAAGCTTGAAGATGTTGTTGTTGTTGTGTGTGTGTGTGTCGAGTTGTTTGAAACTTGTTAATTCACTCCTTAAGTTGATCCAAGTTCAATTGAATCTTTAACATTTTGAAAAGATGGATTTTCTAAAAGGAAGTGAAATTTCAACAAGTTGAACTTTCGATTTAACAATTTGTTTGACACTTAGTGGATTTTAAACTTTGTCTTTGCCTTTGCTGTCTAACAAATTTCAACAGGTTGAAATTTTGTTTTAACAGGTTGTTTGACACTTAGTAGATTTCAAACTAATCTGGAAAAGCTTTGTCTTTGCCTTTGCTGTCAAACAAATTTTAATAGGTTAAAATTTCGAAACAACAGGTTATTTGTCACTTAGTGATTTTGAATGTTGTCAAATAACATTCAATCGGTTATTTCGAAAAATCAATCGACTGTTTTGCTGAAAACCTTAACAAAATGTTGTTAGGTGGTTTTTCTGTTTTAAATGATTCCAACAACTTTTGGGCTTTTGTTGTAAATGTTTTAACCATTTGATTGAAAGATAAAAAGGTGTTTTTACGCTCCTATGCTTGAACTAAGAAAAAGAGATCAATCAAAAACAGTTTTGTAGTTTTGAAAGAGCTTTGGATCATCTCAAGTGTGGAATAGGATTGGGTCTTGTATTATGATCTTTGATCTTGTGATTTACCCAGGTGTTTTCTATTCCCTTCCTTCTTAATAATTGTATTTATGTACTGTTGTTGCCAAGAAGTGTTGTGTGTTCTTGAGGGGATCAAGATCAACATTTTTGGAGTGGTGTGTGGTTGCAAAGAGGGTAAGTGGGCTTTGTGGGATTCAAAGTCACCTTTTGGGGTTGTGTAAGTTGTAATCTGTGATTGATTACATAGTGAATTCTCAGTGGTTTTTGAGGACTGGATGTAGCTCAGGTGTTGAGTGAACATATATAAACATTCTTTGTGAATATCTCTATCCTTACACTCTTTAAATTGCTTTAAATTTGTTTTGATAAAACTGCTGAGAAAAACAACCGGTTAATTCGTAAAAACAACATGTTGATTTTCTGCATCAAGCTTAAAACAGTTTTATATTTGGCTGCACAATTTTTCCATTGATTAATTCTTCATAACCTTTCACTCTACCTTCAATACTTGCGAAAATATTTCAAAAACAATTCACTCCCCTCTTGTTTTAGCCCTATAATTCTAACAGTATATCCTCTTCCATAGCTTTCTCTTCCATATCCACCACCCATGCCATAGGTCGTAACATTGTTTTTATAATCTCCTTTGCTAGTAGCAATCATTGCCTTGGATTGATCACCAAAAACTTGCCTCTTTTGTTGTGTAATGAGAGAGTAAACTCTATTCAGGGATGAATTATCTGATGAACTAACATGGTAAGGTGAACAAAGATCTTGTGAGGGATCAACAACTTCACCCATAGATAAATGTAGCAACCAGAGTTCTACTTTAAGCCTAACTCAACCCCATAAAACCGGCTCATTAGTTCTATAATTGACATACAAAAATCTTATTAAAAAAGTCGTACAAGTAATAAACTTTATACTAGATTGATTTGGCTTAGTATAGTTCATGTGATTGAATTTAAATTTTGATATACATTAAACATCATTTATTTTTGTTAGTTGGCTCATTGATTTGTTGGGTTCAAGCTAAAGTGTGTTTTTTTATGGGCTACCAGATTATTAAGCATCTTAAAGAATAAATTATTTTGCATTAGCTTTTAAGGATATAAAAAAAATAAAAAATTGTGCTTTAGCAAGAAGGTTGAAGAGAGAGTAAAAAATTATTAAATACTAGTGTATTCTATGAAAATAAGTTTGTACCAATTAATTTATGTATTTGGTTTTTTCTTTAATCTAACTATATACCTATTATATACCTATTGAAGTTTTATTGCGATCTTATTTACCCTATTAATAAAAAAAATTATTGATCTTTGAAATAAAAGTTTCGAAAAAAACTATGATATACCCATTAATTATTATTTGTGAATAAGTTTTCACCTTAAATTTTTTGGTAAAATGTTACTTTTTTTTATTCATCTCATTATTTTATCTATTATTATTATTATTATTTATTATTAATTGATATGTTTAGAAATATTAGAAAAAATAGATCTAAATTTTACTTCCACTTACTTTTTATTTATCTTCACAACAATTTTAGTTTAATTTAATCATGGTTTCATTTTATCTTAACAAAAAATAACTTATACAAACTTTTTTTAAATTCATTTTAGAAGTTCAATAGTAATATGAATTATGTGTCTCCATCCACTACCGTTCACAACGTTAGTATTAAAGAACCTTTATTATTGACAAAAAAAAAAATATACTGAAGAACCTTATATATTACATAAATATAGGTCTTAAGCTTATAATTTTAAAGCTCGTGTTTCCTGCACTACATCGTTTTCTAATTTACTAACACATGAAATAACGAAAATGTCTTCAGTTGTTTTTTAAAGAGATTTAGAAATTTGGTTCTTTTTCTTTTGAATGTTTTTTTTACTGTTTTGAGTGTTTTAATGTACTTCAATTTTTGTTTGTTAGGTCTATTAGGAATTTGGATCTTCTTCTTTTGTGTATTTTTTTAACAGTTTTGAGTATTTTATAAGAGATGTGAATCTGGTTGGTGTTTGTTATGTCTATTTGCAATTGTTGTATAATGTTTCTTTGATGTTTAGTAGTGGTTTTCGTCAAGAATCAAGAAAGAAAGAAATGTTAGTTTGTAGTTTATTTTCAATTCTAAAATTTGACTTTTGTATTGGGATTTCAGACAAAAATTCATTCTAAATAAGCAATTTAAGAATATGAATAATAACTTTGAGATAAGAGATTCTAGAGTGCATCACTACGACTTCCGCACCTCGTCAGAGTTAAACTTTGCATCCACCATCACTAGAAATTACAAACAAACAACACATGCATATTTGCACTTCGTCCTTTTAAATAAATCGTGTAAAAACAATTGTGACATTTAAAATTTAATATAGTGTAGGTCATAAATAATACCGTGTAGAAACTAAAATTCAAATTTTAATTATGAATTAAATCTAAACATTTATGTCAGAGTTTCACGAAAAAACTCATAAGAAAATTTAAATATCTTCCATTTTTTTTGTTTTGTTTTCACTTCTTATCCTTTCATAGCCGTACGAGAAGTGACTCACATTTTTTCAGTGAGCTTTCTAAAAATATTGAATTTGAAAACAAAATTTAAATTAAAAACTATTTAAACAGCAAACTGAAAAGTAATTTCAATTATTAAAAATTTAAAAATAAAACTAACACCCAACAAGTCCTAAAATAATGGAAATTAATTAACCATAACAAATGCACAGTTAACCCATATAAAAGTGAACTACTTTCACAATTGAGATATGTTTTTTCTAATATATATATATATATATATAATATCTAATGTTTTTTATCAGCAAAAAACGAATAAATGAATAAATAAGAGATATTTTAGGGATACCTCAATCCTCATACAAAAGACCTATCTAAGGCTCTTAACTTCTAACTTCCTTATAGCAACTGAAAAACCTAAAAACATACACCTTTTACTCTTGCTAACTATCTCTTATAAAAATTAACTAGCAACATGCAAATCAATGGCTCAAGACACCAATTTGAGTAAGAAAAACTTACTCCGCGCACTTTAGACACAACCTTTCACCAAGCCTTCATTTGTGCCAAAGTGAAGATGTCCATGTGATCTATCCTGACACCTTTGAATCCGTTTGTTCCTATGTAACCACACTCTCCTACTACGACTATGCACGCACAACCCCAAATCTTATTAACATTTTCTTGACCCTGCTCGTCTTGAAGCTTTCAAAGTGTTTTTTTGGCTCCCTATGCTCCGTTGATGTCACCCCCATTAACTCGAAGCACTTAGACCACACGAGCCAAGCGACTCTACGTGTACAAAAAAGGTAAGACGTGGTTTCCTCTTCCTCCCCACACAAACAACACATGTTGGTAGTCATACAAATCCCTCTTCTAACCAAGTTTGTTTTAGTTGTTATTTTGTCTTCCATATCCCTCCATGTTGTGAGATGCGAAGATGGTTGTGCCTTCAACCTCCAAAAACTCGCATATAGCTCTCTCTCATTCCCCTAAACTTGTTCTATAAGCATTTTATACGCGGATTTGACCGTGAACACAACTAACGCTTTGTCTTTTCAGACCCAAGAATCCTTCTTATCCATCATCCCCCTCTATACCCCCAGAATATGCATCAATTGTTGTTCTTGAATTCGTTCCCATTCAAACTGATTCCTCCACCATTCGATCCTCTAGCACCACTTTGGATTTTCTGACCTCTCCCCAATGTGCCAAATGGATAAATCCTTGGTGGAACAAATAGAGACAAGTCTTAGAAAGGCTTCCTTGAGATTCATGTTGCCTACCCATCTATCTTCCCACAACCTTATCTCCCTCCCATTCCCAACCTCCCATGAAAAATTGTCCTTGAACTTATCTTTCCACTCGTCAAAAGACCAAACCTTCTTCAAATCCCTTCACCAAAGAGAATTAGAGTTGACTCCGGAGTTCCCTCCAACCTCCATATTTTGACTCAAGAACTTCTTTCCACAAAACCGTTTTTTCATAGCCTAGACGCCATATCCATTTTCCTAACAATGCGATATTAAAAAGCCTTATATCGATCATGACTATCCCTCCTGCCTCTTTTGGCTCACAAACCTTCTTCCATGACACCCACGCTATTTTCCTGCCTTCTAAGCCCCCATCCCCCATAGAAAATTTCCTATGCAGCCTCACTATTTCCTTCATCACCATAACCGACATTTTATACAAAGACAAGTAAAACAGAGGAAGAGTGGACAACACCGATTTAATCTAGTAACTGATTTAGATAATAATTTAATCTAATTATATCTAATAATATCTAACACATGACATCAAGTTCATACAAGCTTTCATCATTCTCATACATTACATATCAATCACTTATACATTATTTAAGATTTCTCAATTTAATTATACATGTATCTCAATTTCATAGACCTTCCATCATTCACACTCATCCATATCATTTAGAAATTGCACTATTCAATTAACCATACATAGTTTAAGATTTCTCAAATCAATTACACTTATATCTCAATCTCAATTTCATACACATTCTACCATTCATAAAAATCTATATCATTAGAAATTTCATAATTCAATTGAATATATAAACTAATATTCATTTTATATTTAAGAAAAATAAGTCATATATAATAAAATTCATTGAAGATAAAAGAAGAAAAGAATGAAAAAGAAAGAAATTTAATTTAGATAATTCCAAGAACAATTCAACCATATAATTTCTAAACAATTTAAAAAGATCAATCCAGACTAAAATTCGTTCAAGCATCATTCTTTAATTATCTCAATACAATTTCAACTATTCAAACTCATACACTCAACAACCCATAATCAAATTTAGTTTAACTAACTTTATACCCTAACATGCATAATCCAGTTACTAGATTAACGTATTATCTAAATCAATTATCTTAAGTTTCTATTAAAAAAACATAGATAACTTCCCTCATATGAACTGTTCGCCTTTTAAGCAACCTACTAATATTATCATTTAAGTATGGATAAGCTTCAAAATATACGGACTTAGTGCAAGTTATCCAAACATAGTTAAACTTTAGTATATGATAGAATAAGTTGAGATGGTCACTTTTCTCGATTAACCCCTCAAAGATTGATGATCAAATCCTAAGAAAATACAAAGAATAAATCTTTAGAGTAAATATGAACTTACTGTTTAAAAATTATAATTAGGTAGATTTCCTTGACTTCTCAGCTAAAACACGTTGTAATCAGATTTTAAAATAGATGAGGTATAAAAATGAAATCTTAGAGAGGAGAGAGATAAGAGAAGTTAAGAGAGAGAGAGAGAGAGAGAAAAAATATAAGGAGAGGGGATGGTGTTGTGTTCTCGAGAGTTACACCATCTATATTATTTTCACGGTGTTTGTTTCTAGGGACAAATTGTTATTGAAAAAAGAAACCTGGGATTACTCGTGTTTAGATTCACTTATTTGCGAAGAAATGAGAGTGCAGATTTGTGGGATGTGTTACTTTTGAGCTCCTCCCTCACATTCAGAGAAATGTCATCAAAGCCACGTAAGTAATGGGCCAATACCATCGTGCCCTTGTTTTTCCTATGCTGAAGATCTTGTTGAAGGAGGGTGCTCGTGGGTGCTGTGGTGGTTGGGTGTGTGGTAGTTTTAGGTAAGGTTTGATGCATGAAGTAGTTGTGTAATTCCAATACATTTCGTCACCTAAGAGAGACCTCCATAATCCATTTGAGGTGTTTTTGAAGAAGATAATCTATTATGATATCTTGATAACCGATTATGAACTACTTTTTCAAAGATAATAAATTTTCATGAAGACCTAAATATATTTTTTTAATCGATTATGAACTGTTTTTTTTGGGAATAACCGATTCTGAAGATCCTTAATCGATATTGAACGTGTTTTTGGGTGATAATCGATTATCATGCACCCTTAATCAATCATGAATTTCTTTTTGTGCAATGCTTGTTTTATTCCTCTGTAGGTGGTAAGGTGTGGTGGTGTTGGAAAGAATAAGTTGTGATCTACAGGTGTGTTGAAAAGGATCTGAGCTTCTTCATTAATCCAACTTCCAGTATGTTTTTAAACTTTAATGCATGTGTTCCAGTATATTATTAAGCCTTGATGGTTATGTGTGTGTAAACAATTTTGGGATTGTTATTGTTGATGATTAAATTATAAATCTATGAGGTTAAATTATAAATCTTTAAGGTTAATGATATGATGTTTTGGATTTTTATTTTTTTATAAATTACAGTGGAACGCATGTTCAAAATTGAGCCTTGTTTGTCTTATTTAGTGATGTTTAAAATACGTGGGAATTGATGTGATTGTATGTGTCATAAACATCTTTGGAATAATTTTTCTTAATTTTTTTTTTTTTGAAATTACCTCTAACGTATTACTCAAAATAATGTTTTAATTACCAAAAATAACTATTTAATAGAAAATAATTATATTTCAAATATTTATTTAAATAATATATTAATTATTTAGAATTTATATTTATTTAAAATTTTAAATATTTTATGAATTTTATATATTTCATATTTTTATTTAAATAGAATATTAAATATTTAGGATTTAATATTTTACGAATTTTATATTATTTAAATTTTTATTTAAATAAGACATTGAATATTTAACATTTGTAATTATTTAAAATTCTGAATATTTTCAAAATTTTATATATTTCAGATTTTTATTTAAATAAAACTTTAAATAATTTTTTTAACAATTATAAATTTGTTTAGACAACTTCAAATATTACTGAGAATAATATTTTAATTAAAATCAATTAGAATTCACAAATAAATCAATCAAATTATTTTTTTCAATAATTTTAAATAGAAAATTAAATTTGTAATGTTATAAATGATTCAATATTTTTTCGAAAATAGTTATTCAAAATGTTACTGAAAATATTTTACAATTTTGTAATTAATTCAAATTTAAATAAAAAATAAAACTCATATTTCATTATTCAAATATTTGTTAAGACAAGTCTAAATTTATAAATTGACATTTTAAAGCTTTTATAAAAATTAAAAAAATTATCACAATCATCTAATCACTCACAAATTTCAATAAATTTTCTTCACAAATACATTTCAATACATACTTCAATTTAAACAACATTTTTTTTTCCTCATTTTTCTCTCAAATCCTTACAAATATTTTCTCAATCTGAACACACCCTTTCTACTATGATTATAGACAAATATGCATTTCTAAACTTGTAAATTTAATATTTCATAGACATGATAATAAGCTGAAAAATCCTAAATATATACCAAATTAAATAATTTGATGAAAAACATAATCATATTTCTAATAATTTGAGGAACAAGATATTTTCCCTCTAAAATTTTGCAATCAATAGTCGTACAAGGTTAAAAATTTAATTAACTAATTCATGAAGATAAAAAATTCAATGTCTATAAATTAGACATACAATTAATTTATTCCTAAACTTTGATTTAATTTGTACGTTAATATATATTTTTTTAATTATATTTACTAAAATGTAGATTGAAATATGAAAATTTATTACATCTAATGATACACACTTTTAAATATTTTTAAATATAAAAGATTAATACTATTAAATAAATATATACAGCAGAAAAATATAAAGTAAGAAATACGTATCCAGTAATTATTGAAAAGGTTAAAATATTCGTTAATTGTTTTTGTACCTGTTTGGAGAAATGGGGCCCAGGCACGGTCGGTTGACGTCCGGTGCCTACCGGTACAATTTTTAATCAAGATCTTGAAGTATTTGTTTTTTTATTGAATCCTTGAACTTGTCTATCATTTTACGAACAACTTCATTGGATTTTAAGAATTTATATTATTCTTTTGAAACCATAAATATTTTCCATAAAAGCAATAATAACGTAGAACAATTATATAGGTGATAAAATATTTTTTTTACAAAATATGTTTAGGTACATACAACAATCGCATATATTCAGACCAATAACTACTCATTTAATGTAATATTTTAAGACATAAAAATCATATTATAATTCAATTATAGCAATTATAGATTACATTATTAATGCAAATTTATTTACTCGTGATAATTATTTAATGTCTTCTTAATCATCTAAATTCAATAAGACTTATAAATAGACGATAGCTCTCCGAAAATAATCATTCAACACTTTATAATCTCTTATACTCTCTTGTACTCACAAACATCTTATATCCTTATTGAATTGAGTGTTTGAGAGTCGAGTTTTTGCAGGTGAATATTTCTTATTTTCTTGTGATCAATCAACATCATAAAGTTCGATTTAAAGAGAAGTTTTCTTTCTTCTACCTCGTGATTTTCCTGCTCATTCTCGGTAAGAACCTATAGCATAAAAAATGTCATTACGGTAATATCATGAAATTTCTATCATATTTTTCAATATTTACCTTTCATGTTATGTTATTTGAGATGTTACTATCATTACTTTTTTTTTTATATAGATATTTTTTTTTAAAAATTTGGTGTTACAATGTGATATTATTACAATATATATAAATGAAAACACATTAATTATACGTAAAAAAATCTCATTTCTTACAAAGCAGCAACTCGTCACTCTTTTCAAAACACATTATTTAGAAATGTAAAATAGTAATATCTTAAAAGCAGCTATTACAAATTTAAGGATCAAATAATAAAAAATATGTATAAAAAACAGAATTAATATGTATTTTTTATTAATGTATATAGATTATAAAATATAAGTTTTAAGTAATATTTGAAAAAAAAAACTTTGTAATTCTATTTTTAGAATTTTATTCTTATAATAACTATTCCTTATAGCGGGTGATATTTTTATTATGCTTATTTATATTTTTATAACATTTTAGTTTTACTATTTTATATCATTATATATTATTACTATAGTTGTTTATTATCAGATTTTTCTGAAGATTATAGTATTGGTTTACTATTATTTTACTTACTATTTTTTAGTACTCTAGTGTTATTTTGATTTATTTTATATTTTTTGCATATTTTAATAACAAATTTATCTATTGTCTTAAACGTGTATGATAATTTAAATGTTTTGTTTTTATTTTATTCTTATTTATTTTATAACTGTTTCAAATTTATAGTATTAATATATATAGTATATATTAATAAAATTTTGGTTATATATTTGAATTTTTTTAGTCATATTACATTACTATTACTAACATGGTTAACATTTATGAATAATCTTAATTTGCATGATATCCAGGTTGTGAAAGAAAGAATGAGTTCAAAACAAAGTAACCAAAAGAGTGGAAAGAAAACAAACTTTTTCAAAACTATATTTTCAAAATTTGGAAAGAAAAAATCGGATGCTCCAAAAGAGGATGCTTCAAAAGAGAGAGCTTCAAAAAAGTCAGCTGTTTCAAAAAAGACAATTTCAAAAGAGACAAATCCAAAATTTATAGAAGAGAGAATTTGTGTTTTTTCTGACTCTTCTGACGATGATATAAAGGAAGTGGTGTCAGAAGGGGGATGCCCTAATAGAAGAACATATCCAAATCCATTTAATGAAGAGAGGTACCCAATGGGATGAACATATCAATATAATGGATAAAGGATGGGAGAGGGATATCCTACGAGTGGAACATATCAATATAATGGAGAGAGGTTAGAAGAGAGATTTATAAAAACAATCTATTACTTTAATGATCATAACGCACAAGGATGTTCTATTATGTAAATGTGCGTAATTGAAAGTTATTAGAGTTATTATGTTAGTTTAAGAAGTCATTTTAAATATTTTTAGAAATTTTATTTTCATTTCTATTTATTATTAAGTTATGAAATTAATTTATATTATTTAAGAGTAAATTTTGTTTTACTAGTTTTCTTTCTCATTTTGTCGCTTTTAGTTATCTCTTCTCTAACAAGTTCCAATCATCATTTCGGTTTTCTTTTTTTCACCTTAAACCTTAGCCTTCAAAAATGTTATTATTGAAGCTTTGTATATCTTCTTTCTTCAATAGTTGTTAGATGGTCAAAATAAAATCTTTGGTTGATTTTTCTGCACATTGAATGTGAGTAATTCAAATTGTTTTGTTCGAAATGGAAACTTTTGCTCTAATACAATCTTCGTATCTTTAAACATATATTTGATCTTTTAAATTATTGTTTTTACATGCACAAATTCTAACCGTCTATTTTTTTTTATTCATATTGTCTCTCAAACTCTGTTCATATTAGATGCTCAAAATGCAATATTTTTATGTGCTGAATCATTTGTTTACACTTCAAAATATTTTAGGTTGTTGTATTTAGCATCTTAAAATGACTTTAAATTTCATTAGTGAAAATCTCAGTTTCTCAACCTCAGCTCTTTCTTGTTTTTAATAACAAAAGTTTAACTTTTAACTTCGTCTTTTTGTCCTTTATGAATATTAATAAATTTAATAATTATCATAATAAAATAAAAGTATCATTAAACTAATATCTTTTAATATTTTTTAATTATCAATACCTTCTATTTTTATATTTTTGTTAAAATAGTTTAATATAGAAAATGCACATGTTTTTGTTTTCTAAAACTTTCCAGTTAAAATATTGTTCATTCGAAAATTTCTAATACAATTTTAAACTTGGTATATAATACATAATTATATTAAAAATATTTTATAATTAATATATTTTATACATAAATTGTTAAAACATATCTATGTACATTATTTGTACTTTTATTATAGATCTTGTAATTATATTTTCATTAATTTTAAATATATTTTGAATATGTTATTTTAACATTATTTATTTTCTTTTCAATTTTCAACATATCTACAATAATTCTACACTCGGTGGGAAAACTTATTTTTTGCATCTTATGGATTTTTTTGTCATTTTGCACATACAAACACTACAACAAAATCACTAAATAGAAACTAATTTTAGAGACAAAAAAATAATTAGTTGTTTTATTGACTAAATTAGAAACCATTTTAGAGACTAAAAAATTGTTTGGTTTATAAATGAGTTATTATTATTGATAAATAGTTTCTAAATTGGTATCTAATTAGCTACCAATTATTTAGACTCTAAGTTTGGTACCAAAAACATTGGTTGCTAATTAGATATCAATTTAGAAACTATTTATCAATGATAGAAACTAATTTAGAAACCATTTTTTTTTTTGGTTTCTAAAATAGTCTCTAATTTAGTCAATATTACAACTAATTAATTTTGATTTCTAAAATTGGTTTTTATTCAATGATTTTCTTGTAATGTAAATAAAGATAGTGAAGTGCAAATATATTTTATAAATATATTTTTAAATCTGAGTAAAGAAATATATTTAACATCTTACAACTTGTATGGGTCAGTGTTAATCGACCAATTATTCATCATCAACTTGTGATTTTTTTTTTATAAGAAAACAAACACTTTTATTATTATGAGTATAAATAAAGTCAAAATTTTCTTATTCAATTATATTTTTTTATAATGTAATTCAATATCAATAAATTCATTGGTTTATACAATTTAATTTATTTATTTTTCTTTTTATATAATTACAACAACTTATTTAAGGTTGTGGGAGCTTTCTATCTATTATTAGGAAGAAACTACAATATATTGTATCATGGAAGCCATATCTCCTAATATTATTAGCTTAAAAATCATGATTGTAAATATTATGTAATGACATATGTAACAACTATATTCATCAACATTAGTGACTCTGAAAGAATAAAATATAGAATTAACTCAAATAATTTAATTATTAAAATGTGAATTTTTCTTAATGAAATTAAAGTTTAAAATAATAGATATTGGATCACTTTTCTTCTTTCAAGCATAAAATTATATAATTTTTATGAATGTTAGGATCTTTGTATTGTTAATATGTATGTGTACTTTATATTTTTAATTTTCATTCAAGTCAAGCTATAAATTTAGAAATTTTCTATTCTAGATAACGAACAAATAAATGAATAAATAGAGCATTTAACACATGTGGAACAAATCAATTGTATGCATGAAAGGATGATGAGACAAAAATATAGAATTAAGTGACTCGTGAAAGGGGATTTGAATACCAAGTTTTATCATATAACTACCAAATCACTACAAGAAAATCATGAAATAGAAACCAATTTTTATACACCAAAATAATTAGTTGTTGTTCTAGCCGGTTGACTCGCTCGCCGGTTGACTCGAACGACAATCTCTGGCCCGCCTGTCTCCGCCTGAGAATCGCACTTCCTTGGTTGAAGAATCTCTCACCTGCAAAGACAAAGGGTGCCTTGACGATCGTTTGCACTCTGACGCTCAAGTCAGTATTAGAGCAAAGAAACAAATAGTGTATGAAGTAGTTTCAGTCTTAGAAACTGTGTACCTTGCTAGGGTTCTTAGCACCCTTTATATAGGTTGAAACTAGGGTTTACCTTTGTTTTGTTACCCATGTCTAGGGTTCCTTGGAGAACGTCCCTGCGCCACTATTACACAATCTTAACATAATTTGACACATAGGACTTCCCTTAACTGGAGTGCAACGACTAACGAAATGGCCGCCTGGGTACCAACTTGTGCACCAAATCTCTAGGGCCATCTGTTCTGTGGGTGCCCTAAGTATTCACGTGCCATGCATGCAACTTCCCTTGAAAACCCTAACCCTAACGGGCCTTAGCGCCTCCAAGGACTATTTACTCGTGTCACGCTTGAATGTGCTATACACACCACCTGCATGGATCCCTCGTGTCTTAGGGCTTCCTCCCATCACTGATGTTTAACTGGTAACTAATGTAATTCGGGGGCCCACCTTACGTGGCCTAATATAGTTGTTCAGACTATCGACGTTCGATCTCTCCCTCAATTGGCGAGGTCCGATGTCGATCCCTGACGTCGATGTCCGAGGACTGGTCGGTACACAAGCCCCCCAGTCTCGAACTGTAACTTGTTTCAGCGGAGAGACTAAGTGATCGCCCTAGGTGACCTGTGGCACTGGGTGACAGGATGTGAACAGTACACCGAAGTGACGTCTCACCTTACATTTTAAATCAGCATACACATGGTAAGATCAACAACTATCACTTATTGGCGCTTGCGCTTCTTCGTATACTGTTTAAACCTGTAAACCCTTATGCTCTTTTCACTGTTTCATTACTTTCACTGTTTCATTACTTTTCACTGTGTACAATGCAAACAACTTAACTGAAATAAAATTTAAAGTTGGTCGCGTTCCGTGTACGAGGGATTGCTCCACCTTCTAATGTCTCGTGCCTGTATGCTCCATTCCCAAGGGCCTCTATCACTTTGAAAGGACCAGTCCACTTGGGGGACAACTTGTTCTCCATCTGGTATGGGTGGGCCTTCCGCATCACCAGGTTGGCGACCTGGAACTGCCGAGGTCTTAGCTTGGAGTTGTACTTGTACTCCACCCTTCTCTTCAAGGCTTCAGCCTTGATTCTTGCTTTCTCCCTCACTTCATCCAGTAGATCCAGGTTCACCTTTCTTTCTTCATTGGACTCTTTCATATTAGTTCTATAATTGACATACAAAAATCTTATTAAAGAAGTCATACAAGTAATAAACTTTATACTAGATTGATTTGGCTTAGTATAGTTCATGTGATTGAATTTAAATTTTCATATACATTAAACATAATTTATTTTTGTTAGTTGGCTCATTAATTTGTTGGATTCAAGCTAAAGTGTGTTTTTTATGGGCTACCAGTTTATTAAGCATCTTAAAGAATAAATTATTTTGCATTAGGTTTTAAGGATATCAAAAAATAAAAATTGTGCCTTTCGCAAGAAAATAAGGGAGAATTAACTAGTGTATTCTATGAAAAGAAGTATATACCAATTAATTTATGTATTTGGTTTTTTCTTTTATCTAACTATATACCTATTGAAGTTTTATTGTCATCTTATTTACCCTATTAATAAAAAAAGTTTTTTTTATTGATATTTGGAATAAAAGTTTCGAAAAAACTATGATATACCCAATAATTATTATTTGTGAATAGGTTTTCACCTTAAAATATTTGGTAAAATGTTACTTTTTTTTATTCATCTCATTATTTTATCTATTATTATTTATTACTTGATATTTTGAGAAATATTAGAAAAAATAGACCTAAATTTTACTTCCACTTACTTTTTATTTATCTTCACAACAATTTTAGTTTAATTTAATCATGGTTTCATTTTATCTTAACTAACAAATAACTTATATAAACCAAGTTTCACCTTCATTTTAGAAGTTCAATACTAATATGAATTATTTGACCCAATCCACTACCGTTCACAACGTTAGTATTAAAAAACCCCTTTATTGCTGACCAAAAAAATATATTGAAGAACCTTAAATATTACATAACTATAGGTCTAAGCATTAAATTTTGAAGACTCGTATTTTCTGCACTACATAGTTTTCTGCACTATATTAGTGACATGAAATAACAAAAATGTCTTCAGTTGTTTTTTAAATATATTTAGGAATATGGTTCTTTTTCTTTTGAATGTTATTTTTACCGTTTTGCATGTTTTATGGGAGTGGTGAATGTGGTTGGTGCTTGTTAGGTCTATTAGGAATTTGGATCTTCTTTCTTTGTGTATTTTTTTTATGGTTTTGAGTATTTTATAAGAGACGTGAATCTGGTTGGTGTTTGTTATGTCTATTTGCAGTTGTTGTCTAATGTTTCCTTGATGTTTGGTGGTAGTTTTGGTCAAGAAAGAAAGAAATGTTAGTTTATAATTTGTTTTAAATTCTAAAATTTGATTTTTCTAACGGGGTTTGAGAAAAAAAATCATTCTAAATAAGAAATTTAGGAATATGAATAATACTTCGAGATAAGAGATTTTGGAATGCACCACCGCGACCTTCGCACCTCGTCAAAGTTAAAATTTGCATCCACCATCACTAGAAATTACAAACAACCAACACATGCACATTTGCACTTCGTCCTTTTAAATAAAACATGTAAAGACAATTGTGACATTTAAAATATAATATAGTGTAGGTCAAATAATATCGTGTAAAAAGTAAAATTCAAATTTTAATTATGAATTAAATCTGAACATTTATGATAGAGTTTCACAAAGAAACTCATAACAAAAATTTCAATATCTTCCAGTTTTTTTTTTTTTTTTTTGTTTTCACTTCATATCCTTTCATAGTCCTATGAGAAGTGACTCACATTTTTTCAGTGACCCTTCTAAAAAAATTGAATTTGAAAACAAATTTTAAATTAAAAACTATTTAAACAACAAACTGAAAAGTAATTTCAATTATTAAAAATTTAAAAATAAAACTAACACCCAACAAGACCTAAAATAATGGAAACTAATTAACCATAACAACTGCATAGTTAACCCATATAAAATTGAAGTACTTTCACAATTGAGATATGTTTTTTCTAATATATATATAAATAATATCTAATATTTTTTTTATCGACAATAACGAATGAATAAATAAGAGATATTTTAGGGATACTTCAACCCTTATACAAAAGACCTATCTAAGGCTCTTAACTTCTAACTTCCTTACAACAACTGAAAAACCTAAAAACATACACATTTTACTCATGCTAACTATCTCCTATAAAAAATTAACTAGCATCATGCAAATCAATGGCTCGAGGCACCAATTTGAGTAAGAAAAATTACTCCGCGCACTTTAGACACAACCTTTGATCAAGCCTTCATCTGTGCCAAAGTGAAGATTTCCATGTGATCTATCCTGCCACCTCTGAAAATTCGCTTGTTCCTATCTAACCTCACTTTCCTACTACGACTATCCGCACACAACCCGTGTTAAGAAGTGGACTTTAAGCCTAACTCAATCCCATAAAACCAGCTCATAAGGTCAGGTTTGCACCAACTTATATACAATGAAATGTCCTCATCTCTAGTCAATGTGGGATCTCCAACACACACCCCCACACCAAGGGTACCAACTCGTGCGTGGAGATATATGGGAGTTTTGTTTGATTATCATGAGTTATGGGATGTCGTTGAGAGTGGAGTGTCTGCATTAGCTGATAATGCAACAGAGGCGCAACGAGTAACGCATCGTGATAAGAAGAAGAAGGACAAGAAGGCTTTGTATCTCATCCATCAAGGGATGACGAGACGTTTGAGCAGATAGAAGGAGCAACAACTGCCAGTGAGGCTTGGACAATTTTGTTAACCAATTATAAAGGTGATGGCAAGATCAAAAGGGTGCATCTTCAAACCCTAAGACACCAATATGAACTACTACAGATGGAAACCACAAAGACTATTGATGTTTATATAAATAAAGTTCTTGCCTTGACAAATCAGATAAAGACCAATGGTTAAACACATTCAGAGCAAACAAAGGTGGAGAAGATTTTGAGATCTTTAGCTCCCATATTTGAACATGTTGTTGCCGCAATTGAAGAGGTCAATGACATTTCAACAATGACAGTAAGGTTATTGTCCGGTTCCCTACGAGTGCATGAGCAGCGAATGAATGACAATAAGATTGAAAAACCAATTGAACAGGCTTTACAAGCACAAGCCTCAATTGGTAGCTTCTATCATAAACATATTACTTCACAAGGCAGAGGACGGGGACGTGGTGGTAGCTATTCCAGCAAAGGTCGTGGTGGCCAGAATCATGGAAGCGCTGAGCAAAACAACATTGGTTCCAAGCACAATCCAAGTTTAAATAACTCTTTGCGCGGAGAACATGGTCGCGGAGGAGGAGGAGGCATTTATAATAAATCAAATGTGGAGTGTTATAAATGTCATAAACACGACCATTATGCAAATGAGTGCAGATCAAAAGGTGATAATCATGCTGCCAATTGTGCTCAAGAAGATAGTAATCACGAACAAGATGAAGAGGATCATGCAGTACTAATGGCAGCCACATCAAATGAAACTCCAAACAATCAGACTTGGTATTTGGATACAGGTTGCACGAATCATATGTGTGGTAAAAAAGAGTTGTTTGCATATTTGGATGACTCATTTCGCACAAAAGTGAAATTCGGTTATGGTAAGTTCATTCCGGTAACAAGAACAGGGTGAATTCTTATCACATTGAAGAATGGTAATCATAGGTACATCTATGATGTTTTCTATGTAGCTGATATGAAAAGTAATCTTTGAGTATGGGACAACTGGCCGAAAAGGATTATGTGATGCACATAGTTGAAAATAAATTCTCAATTTTTGATAAAAAAATTAATTTGATTCTTAAAACCTTTTTATCAAAAAACTGCATGTTTCCAGTAGATATTCATACGGGTGATTTCAAGTGATTGAATGCAATGGTGAATAATGAATCGTGGTTATGGCATTTACGCTTTGAGCACTTAAATTTTCAGAGTTTGGAAAATCTCTCTAAATGAAATTAAGTGAATGGTTTACCCCGTATTTATCACCCTGGTCAATTGTGTGAGGCTTGCATTTTTTGAAAGAATCACAGGATACCATTTGTTAAGGAGCCTTGGCGTGCAAAATTTCCTTTGGAGCTTGTTCATACAAATGTTTGTGGCCCAATGAACATATCATCAATTAGAGGTAATAAGTATTTTTTAACCTTTATTAATGATTTCTCAAGGAAAACCTGGATTTATCTATTGAAAAGCAAGGATGAGGTATTCCACTGCTTTAAAATATTTAAAGCATTTGTTGAAAGAGAGAGTGGTAGACTAATTAAAATGGTGCGTAGTGATGGAGGGGGTGAGTACAAGTCTAATGAGTTCAAGAGGCACTATGAAGAACTTGGGTTGCAACATAACATAACTTGTCCCTACACACCTCAACACAACGGAGTTGCCGAGAGAAAGAATAGAACAATCATGGATATGGCGAAGAGCATGCTTAAAGCGAAAGGTATGCCAAATTATTTTTGGACTGAGGATGTAACATGTGCGGTATATTTGATAAACAGATCACCCACTCGGAGTGTTCCTAACACAACTCCGATTGAGGCAAGGAGCGGATTCAAACCCAATGTCCAACACTTGAAGGTATTTGGGTAAATTACTTATGCTCATGTCCCCAAGGTAGCAAGATCGAAGTTGGATGATAAGGCAGTGAAAACCATTTTCATTGGATATAAGCATGGGGGATACAAACTTTTCAATCCAATGACAAAGAAGGTGATTGTCAGTCTTGATGTTACATTTGCCGAAGATGAGGAATGGCAATGGAATGCAGCAACTGAAATGGATTCAAAAAAACGATATATTTACGTTTTGAACGATGATGTGGAAGATGGAGTCGCTCTTGAAGCACCTGCAGTTCAACCTAAAGCACCTGTAGTTCAACCTGATGTTGCAGCTCCAATTGCAACTATGATGGAGCGATCAAGAAGGCATCAACGACAACCTGTACACCTTGCGAAGTAAATCTTGATGATGAAGTTGATGACAATGGAGATTTAGTTCACGTTGCTTTTCTTAAAGAATCAGAACCTGTGAGACTTGCAGATGTCATCCAACACAACCCCTTCACACCAAGCCTACCAACTCGTGTGTGGAGATATATGTTATGGGTGGTCCGTAATAGCCCGATAGCGGGTGGCCTGATAAACCCAACAAATTCTCGCTAAGATGTGCTCGAAAATGGCTCTGATAGCATGTTAAGAAGTGGACTTTAAGCCTAACTCAACCCTATAAAACAGGGTCATAAGGTAAGGTTTGCACCCACTTATATACAATGAAATTTCCTCATCTCTAGTCGATGTGAGATCTCCAACAACCCCAAATCTTATTAACACTTTTCTTGACCCCACTCATCTTGAAGCTTTCGAAGTGTTTTTTTGGCTCCCTATGCTCCGTTGATGCCACCCCCATCAACTCAAAGCACTTAGACAACACGAGCCAAGCGAATCTACGTGTACAAAAAAGGTAAGACGTGGTTTCCTCTTCCTCCCCACACAAACAACACATGTTGGTAGTCATACAAATCCCCCTTCTAACCAAGTTTGCTTTAGTTGCTATTTTTTCTTCCATATCCCTCCATATTGTGAGATGCGAAGATGGTTGTTCCTTCAACCTCCAAAACGCGCATATAGCTCTCTCTCATTCCCGTGAACTTGTTTTATAAGCATTTTATACACGGATTTGACCGTGAACACAACTAACTCTTTGTCTTTTCAGACCCAAGAATCCTTCTTATCCATCATCCCTCTCTATACCCCTAGAATATGCATCAAGTGTTATTCCTGAATTCATCCCATTTAAACTGATTCCTCCTTCATTCGATCTTCTAAGACCACCCTGAATTTTCTGACCTCTCCCCAATGTGCCAAATGGATGAATCCTTACTTCAACAAATAGAGAAAAGCCTTAGAAAGACTTCCTTGAGATTCATGTTGCCCACCCATCTATCTTCCCACAACCATATATCCCTCCCATTCCCAACCTCCCATGAAAAATTGTCCCCGAACTTATCTTTCCACTCATCAAAAGAAAAAACCTTCTTCAAATCCCTTCACCAAAGAGAATTAGAGCTACTTCGTCTTTGACTCTGAAGTTCCCTCGAACCTCCATATTTTGACTCAAGAACTTCTTTCCACAAACCCGTTTTTTCATAGCATAGACGTCATATCCACTTTTCCAACAATGCAATATTAAAAGGCCTTATATCGATCATTCCTAGCCCTACTGCCTCTTTTGGCTCACAAACCTTCTTCCATGACACCCACGCTATTTTTCTGCCTTCCGAGCCTCCATCCCCCATAGAAAATTCCTCTGCAGCCTCACTATTTCCTTCATCTCCATAACCGACATTTTATACAAAGACAAGTAAAACAGAGGGAGAGTGGACAACACCGATTTAATCTAGTAACTGATTTAGATAATAAGTTAATCTAATTATATCTAATAATATCTAACATATGACATCAAGTTTATACAAGCTTCCATCATTCTCATACATTACATATCAATCACTTATACATTATTTAAGATTTCTCAAATTAATTATACATGTATCTCAATTTCATACACCTTCCATCATTCACACCAACCCATATCATTTAGAAATTGCACTATTCAATTAATCATACATCCTTTAAGATTTCTCAAATCAATTACACTTATATCTCAATCTCAATTTCATACACATTCTATCATTCATACAAATCTATATTATTTCGAAATTTCATAATTCAATTGAATATATCAACTAATATTCATTTTATATTTATGAAAAATAAGTCATATATAATATAATTCATTGTAGATAAAAGAAGAAAAGAATGAAAAAGAAAGAAATTTAATTAAGATCATTCCAAGAACAATTCAACCATATAATTTCTAAACAATTTAAAAAGATCAATCCAGACTAAAATTCGTTCAAGCATTATTCTTTAATTATCTCAATACAATCTCAACTATTCAAACTCATATACTCATCAACCCATAATCAAATTTAGTTTAACTAACTTTATACCCTAACATGCATAATCCAGTTACTAGATTAATGTATTATCTAAATCAGTTATCTTAAGTTTCTATAAAAAAAACAAAGATAACTTCCCTCATCTGAACTGTTCGCCTTTTAAGCAACCTACTAATGTATCATTTAAGTGTGGATAAGCTTCAAAATATAGGGACTTAGTGCAAGTTATCCAAACATATTTAAAATTTAGTATATGATAGAATAAGTTGAGATGATCACTTTTCTCAATTAACCCCTCAAAGATTGATGATCAAATCCTAAGAAAAAGCAGAGAATAAATCTTTAGAGTAAATATCAACTTACTGTTTAAAAATTATGATTAGGTAGAGTTCCTTGACTTCTCAGCTAAAACACGTTGTAATCAAATTTTAAAATAGATGAGGTATAAAAAAGAAATCTGATCGAGGAGAGAGATAAGAGAAGTTAAGAGAGAGAGAGAGAGAGGGAGGGAGAGAGAGAGAATATAAGGAGAGGGGGTGGTGTTGTGTTCTTGGGAGTTACACCATCTATATCATTTTCACAGTGTTTCTTTCAAGGGACAAATTGTTAATGAAAAAAGAAATGTAGGATTACTCGTGTTTAAATTCACTGATTTGCGAAGAAATGAGAGTGCATATTTGTGGGATGTGTTACTATTGAGCTCTTCTCTCACATGCAGAGAAATGTCATCAAAGCCACGTAAGAAATGGGCTAATACCATCGTGCCTTTGCTTTTCCTGTGCCAAAGATCTTGTTGAAGGAGGGTGCTCGTGGGTGCTGTGATGGTTGGGTTTTTGGTGGTTTTAGGTAAGGTTTGATGCATGAAGTAGTTGTATAATTTCAATGCATTTCGTTACCCAAGAGAGACCTCCATAATCTATTTGAGGTTTCTTCATTAATCCAACTTCAAGTATGTTTTTTAACTTTGATGCATGTGTTCCAGTGTATTGTTAAGCTTTGATGGTTATGTGTGTGGAAACAATATTGGGGTTGTCATTGTTGATGAGTAAATTATAAATCCTTGAGGTTAATCATAATGTTTTGAATTTTTTTTTTTTATAAATTACAGTGAAACGCATGTTCAAAATTAGCCTTATTTTCTTCTTTAGTGATTAATAATTAATTTTTGTTATACAAATAGACTTAATAGATTAATTGTTTATTTAAATTTAAATTTGAAAACTTTTTTTTAGTGGTATGCATGTTAAAAATACGTGGGAATTTATGTTATTGTATGTGTCATAAACATCTTTAGAATAATTTTTAATTTTTTTCTGAAATTACCTCAACATATTACCCAAAATGTTTTAATTACCAAAAATAACTATTTAATAGAAAATAATTAAATTTCATATTTTTATTTAAATAAACATTAATTATTTAGAATTTATATTTATTTAAGATTTTAATATTTTATGAATTTTATATATTTCATATTTTTATTTAAATAAAATATTAAATATTTAGGATTTAATATTTTACGAATTTTATATTATTCAAATTTTTATTCAAATAAGACATTGAATATTTAGGATTCGCATTTATTTAAGATTTTGAATTTCTTTTTTTTTTGTATATTTCAGATTTTTATTTAAATAAAAATTTAAATAATTTTTTTAACAATTATAAGTATGTTTGGACAACTTCAAATAGTACTGAAATAATATTTTAATTAAAAATAATTATAATTTACAAATAAAGCAATCAAATTATTTTTTTCAATAATTTTAAATAGAAAATTAAATTTGTAATGTTATAAATAACTCGTATTTTTCTGAAAATAATTATTCAATGGTATTAATAATAATTTACATTATTTTAGGATTTGTATTTATTTAAAGTTTTAAATATCTTAATAATTTTATATTATTCAAATTTTTATTTAAATAGAACATTGAATATTTAGATTTGTATTTATTTAAGAATTTGAATATTGGAGAAATTTTATATATTTTAGATTTTTATTTAAATAAGACTTTAAACAATTTTCTTGACAATCATAAACATGTTGGAATAATACTTTAATTAAAAATAGTTATAATCTACAAATAAATCAATCAAATTAACATTTCAAACAATTAATAGTAAATTTGCAATGTTATAAATTATTCGAATTTTTTTCAAAAGTAGTTATTCAAAATGGTACCAAAAATAATTTACAATTTTGTAATTAATTTAAATTTAAACAAAAATTAAAACTCATATTTCATTATTTAAATTTTTGTTGAGACAAGTGTAAATTTATAAATTTACATTTTAAATCTTTTATAAAAATTAAAAAATTCTCATAATTATCGAATCACTCAAAAATTTAAAAAAAAAATATTCACAAATACATTCCAATACGTACTTCAATTTAAACAACAATTTTTTGTCCTCATTTTTCTCTTAAATCCTTACAAATATTTTCTCAATCCAAACACACCCTTTCTATAATGATTATAAACAAATATGCATTTCTAAACTTGTAAGTTTAATATTCCATATTGACATGAGAATAAGGTGAAGAATCATAAATATATACAAAATTAAATAATTTGATGAAGAACATAGTCATATTTCTAATAATTTGAGAACAAGAAAAAGTATTTTTTTTATTGAATCCTTGAACTTGTCTATCATTTTACGAACAACTTCATTGGATTTTAAGAATTAATATTATTTTTTTGGGACCATAAATATTTTCCATAAAAGCAATAATAACGTATAACAATTATATAGGTGATAAAATATTTTTTTACAAAATATGTATAGCTACATACCACAATTACATATATTCAGATCAATAACTACTCATTTAATATAATATTTTAAGACTTAAAAATCATATTATAATTCGATTATAGCAATTATAGATTACATTATTAATCTAAAATTATTTACTCGTGATAATTATTTAATGTCTTCTTAATCGTCTAAATTCAATAAAACTTATAAATAGACGATAACTCTCAGAAAATACTCATTCAACACTTTATAATCTCTTATACTCTCCTGTACTCACAAACATCACAAACATCTTATATCCTTATTGAATTGAGTGTTTGAGAGTCAAGTTTTTGCAGGTGAATCTTTCTTATTTTCTTGTGATCAATCAACATCATAAAGTTCGATTTAAAGAGAAGTTTTCTTTCTTCTACCTCGTGATTTTCCTACTCATTCTCGGTAAGAACCTATAGCATAAAAAATGTCATTACAGTAATATCATGAAATTTCTATCATATTTTTCAATATTTACCTTTCATGTTATGTTATTTGAGATGGTACTACCATTACTTATTTTCTTTATTATTTTTTATATAGATTTTTTTTTTATAAATTTGGTTTTACAATGTGATGTTATTACAATATATATAAACACCAATAAAAGAAACATATTATATAGTACAATATATATAAATGAAAACACATGAATTATACGTAAAAAAATCTCATTTCTTACAAAGCAGCAACTCGTCACTCTTTTCAAAACACAATATTTTGAAATGTAAAATAGTAATATCTTAAAAGCAGCTATTACAAATTTAAGGATCAAATAATAAAAAATATGTATAAAAAAACAGAATTAATATGTATTTTTTATTAATGTATATAGATTATAAAATATAAGTTTTAAGTAATATTTGAAAAAAAAACTTTGTAATTCTATTTTTAGAATTTTATTCTTATAATAACTATGCCTTATAGCGGGTGATATTTTTATTATGCTTATTTATATTTTTATAACATTTTAGTTTTACTATTTTATATCATTATATATTATTACTATAGTTATTTATTATCAGATTTTTCTGAAGATTATAGTATTGGTTTACTATTATTTTACTTAATATTTTTAGTACTCTAGTGTTATTTTGATTTATTTTATATTTGTTTCAAATTTATATTACTACTATGCATTTATTTGTTTGCATATTTTAATAACAAATTTGTCTATTGTCTTAAACGTGTATGATAATTTAAATTTTTTGTTTTTATTTTATTCTTTTTTATTTTATAACTGTTTCAAATTTATAGTATTAATATATATATAGTATATATTAATAAAATTTTGGTTATATATTTGAATTGTTTTAGTCATATTAAATTACTATTACTAACATGGTTAACATTTATGAATAATCTTAATTTGCATGATATCCAGGTTGTGAAAGAAAGAATGAGTTCAAAACAGAATAACGAAAAGAGTGGAAAGAAAACAAACTTTTTCAAAACTCTATTTTCAAAATTTGGAAAGAAAAAATCGGATGCTCCAAAAGAATATGCTTCAAAAGAGAGAGCTTCAAAAAAGGCAGTTGTTTCAAAAAAGGCAGTTGTTTCAAAAAAGACAATTTCAAAAGAGACAACTCCAAAATTTATAGAAGAGAGAATTTGTGTTTTTTCTGACTCTTCTGACGATGATATAAAGGAAGTGGTGTCAGAAGGGGGATGCCCTAATAGAAGAACATATCCAAATCCATTTAATGAAGAGAGGTACCCAATGGGATGAACATATCAATATAATGGATAAAGGATGGGAGAGGGATATCCTACGAGTGGAACATATCAATATAATGGAGAGAGGTTAGAAGAGAGATTTATAAAAACAATCTATTACTTTAATGATCATAACGCACAAGGATGTTCTATTATGTAAATGTGCGTAATTGAAAGTTATTAGAGTTATTATGTTAGTTTAAGAAGTCATTTTAAATATTTTTAGAAATTTTATTTTCATTTCTATTAATTATGAAGTTATGAAATTAATTTATATTATTTAAGAGTAAAAATTATTTTACTAGTTTTCTTTCTCATTTTGTTGCTTTTTGTTATCTCTTCTCTAACAGATTCCAATCATCATTTCGCTTTTCTTTTTTTTTCACCTTAAACTTTAGCCTTCAAAAATGTTTCTATTGAAGCTTTGTGTATATTCTATTTTTAAATAGTTGTTAGATGATCAAAATAAAAACTTTGGTTGATTTTTCTGCATATTAAATGTGAGTAATTCAAATTGTTTACTTTTATTTCTTAAATATCATTAGAACTTTAATTAACTTGTGAAATCTGGCAGATGGTCGAAATGGAAACTTTTGCTGTTATACAATCTTCATATCTTTGAACATATATTTGATCTTTAAATTATTTTTTACATGCACAAATTCTAACGGTCTATTTTTTTGGACTCATATTCTTTTTCAAACACTGTTCATATTAGATGCTCAAAATGAAATGTTCTTGTATGAGTTTTTATGTGCTGAATCACTTGTTTACACTTCAAAACATTTTAGCTTGTTGTATTTAGCATCTTGAAATGACTTTAATCTTCATTAGTGCAAATCTGGCTTCTCAACTTCATCTCTTTCTTGTTTTTAATAAGAAAACTTTAACTTTTAACTTCATACACATCATTTTGTCCTATTATGAGTATTAATTAATTTAATAATTATCATAATAAAATAAGAGTATCATTAAACTAATATCTTTTAATATTTTTTAATTATCAAGGTCTTCTATTTTTATATTTTTTTTAAATAGTTTAATATAGAAAATACACATGTTTTGTTTTCTAAAACTGTCCAGTTAAAATATTGTTCATTCCAAAATTTCTAATACAATTTTAAACTTGGTATTTAATACATAATTATATTAAAAATATTTTATAATTAATATATTTCATACATAAATCGTTAAAATAGATATGTACATTATTTGTACTTTAGATCTTGTAATTATATTTTCATTTATTTTAAATATATATTAAATATATTATTTTAACATTATTTTTTTTCTTTTCAATTTTCAACTTATTTACACTACTTCTACACTCGGTGGGAAGACTTATTTTTTTCATCTTATGGATTTTTTTGTCATTCTGCATATTCATACTAACACTACAAGGAGATCACTAAATAGAAACTAATTTTAGAAACAAAAAATAGTTAGTTGTTATAGTAACTATATTAGAAACCATTTTAGAGACTAAAAATTTTTTGTTTTTAAATTAGTTAATATTATTGATAAATAGTTTCTAAATTGGTATCTAATTAGCTACCAATTATTTAGATTCTAAATTTGGTAGCAAAAACCTTGGTTGTTAATTAGATACCAATTTAGAAATTATTTATCTATAATATAAACTAATTTAGAAACCAATTTAGTTTCTAAAATGATCTTTAATTTACTCAATATAACTACTAATTAATTTTGGTTTCTAAAATTTGTTTATATTCAATGATTTTCTTGTAGTGTAAATAAAGATAGTGAAGTGCAAATATATTTTATAGATATATTTTTAAATATGAGTAAAGAACTATATTTAACATCGTACGGCCATTAACAAGTATACAATTTTTAAATTAATTTAAATATTTACTTGTTTCTAATAATATTAACAACTTGTATGAGTCAATGTTAATCGACACCAATTATTCATCATCAACTTGTAATTTTTTTTTCATAAGAAAATAAACACTTTTATTATTATGAGTATAAATAAAGTCAAAATTTTCTTATTCAATTATGTTTTGTATAATGTAATTCAATATCAATAAATTCATTGATTTATACAATTTAATTTATTTCTTTTTCTTTTTATATAATTACAACAACTTATTTAAGGTTGTGGGAGCTTTCTATCTATTATTAGGAAGAAACTACAATATATTGTATCATGGAAGCCATATCTCCTAATATTATTCGCTTAAAAATCATGATTGTAAATATTATGTAATGACACATGTATAGACAACTATATTCATCAACATTAGTGACTCTAAAAGAATAAAATATACAATTAACTCAAATAATTTAATATTATTAAAATGTGAATTTTTCTTAATGAAATTAAAGTTTAAAATAATAGATATTGAATCACTTTTCTTCTTTCAAGCATAAAATTGTATCATTTTATGAATGTTAGGATCTTTGTGTTGTTAATATGTATGTGTACTTTACATTTTTTATTTTCATTGAAGTCAAGCTATAAATTTAGGAATTGTCTATTGTGGATAATAAACAAATAAATGAATAAATAGAGCATTTAACACATGTGGAACAGATTAATTGTAGGCATGAAAGGATGATGAGACAAAAATATAGAATTAAGTGACTTGTGAATGGGGATTTCAATACCAAGTTTTATCATATAACTATCAAATGGAAGAAAGCAAGGAACATGATCAAAGGGGTCAAGGTGCAAGGACCATGTGTTGATGAAAGAAGAAATAAAGTTACATTTTGAGGAGAGACTAAAGGAGAGGTCAAACTTTAATATTAAGTTAGGAAATGTTGACTTTAGCACAACAACGGATGAGAATAATATGGAACTTTAAAAAAAAAATCAGATGAGGAGATTATAATGGTTTTGTGGGAACGTGAAAGGAGTAAAAGTATGGGCCCTAATGATTAAATTTTACATTCATAAAAAAATTCTAGGAGACAATTAAAGAGGATGTAGTACAAGGGGCAAACTTCTTTCACAAAACAAGGAAATGATCCAATGGAAGTAATGCTTCTTGTATAGCCCTCATAACTAAGTGTGATAACCCACAACGGATGGAAAAGTTTAGACTTATCTCACTTATGTGAAGCATGTACAAAATAATAGCAAAAGTGTTATCTTTATGGTTGAAAGGGGTATTGCATAGGATAATTGATCAAACAGAAATAACTTTCTTGCAAGGAAGAGGTTTGCTAGATAGTGTTCTGGTAGCAAACGAGGTCATAAATGAGTTTATATATAATAACAATAAGAACATTATTCTTTAGATGAATTATGAGAAAGCATATGACTATGTTAGGTGGAATTTCTTATCATATACGATGGAGAGGTTAGGCTTTAGTGAGAAGTGGATCATGTGGATGAAGGGATGTTTATAATCCACATTGATCTTGGTGTTGGTCAATGAAAGCCCTACGAAAGAGTTCATACCCACAAAAGAACTCTGACATGGAGATCCACTAGCTCCTTTCTTGTTTCTCATAGTAGTTGAAGGATTGGCAAGATTGGTTACGCAAGCATTAATGAAAAATTCTCTACATGGGATTAAGGTGTGGAAGAAAGAAGTAGAAGTATGTTGGGGCAACATTAAATTTTTTTAAAATCTAGGGTATGGAGTTGATTTTTGACCTTTAATATAAGGTTTAAAAGGATAATTAAGCTTAAATTTTTCAATATAACCTTATTAGAAAAAATGGAGAAGGAGGCTAGGAATGGTCAAGGAGGGTTTATAGAAACAAATCTTAGAATCAAAATATGACTCTAGGCGACAATTAAATAAAAGAGAGGACATAAGGAAGGAGTCATGGTGGTGGAGAGATATTATGTGGGCTACGAGTAATAATGATAATGGGGGATGATTTGAAGAGAAAGTGAATTGGAAAAGAAAAGTTTATCAATTTTTGGAATGACAAATGGGTAGGAAAACAAGCACAAATATATAAATATCCAATGGTGTATAGTATTTCCAACCAAAAAGATATAAGTATGGTGGAAATGGGAACATGGTTTAATGTGAGGTGGGAATGGTTTGATTGGAAAATAGAAAAATTCACAAAAATGTTGGAATAAGTACAAGATCAAAGGTTAAATAATGAGAATGAGGATATGTGGGAATGGAATGATGAACTCTCAAATACATACACAAATAGGTCAACTTATATTAAGCTAAATAAATTAACTATAGAGAATGAGGTGGGGTTTTTTGAAAATATAAGGAGTCTTGAGGCTCTCCTATCAATTCAACCCTTCACATGGAGAGTTATTTTAAACAAAATAACCACTAAGGATAACCTAAGTAAAAAATGGGTCATGTTTGACAATAGATTATGTGTGATGTATGGGCTGGAAGAGGAGACAATGACACATGTGTTTTTCACATGCAAAGTAGCATAGGTTGTTCGTAATCTGTGTAATAAATGGATAAGGGAGGTCAGACCACATCACTACCAGTCTGAGCAACATCTGTTACTGTTTTACACATTGGGACTAAATAAGAAACATAACGTTGTATGAAGGAATGTATGGTTGAAAATGGTTTAGGTAATGTGGAACCACAAAAATAATATCGTTTCAAAAACAAAATAGCATATGCATATGAGATTTTTACATTGGTACAAATGAAAAATAAGGTTGGATAACAAATAAATATCCAGAACTGCATTTTGCTTACTCTGATTGGTGCACTAATCCTATTACCTGTATAAAATTTATGAAATAATCCAAGAGATAAAGAAGTCAAGTGGTGAAGTATAGGAATAGTGGGCAGGATAATCAATTTTTTTGTTTTAAGAGTCACTATGTTTAGGAAGTGATAGAGATCAAATAAGAGAGTGTTTTACTAAAGGAGGAAGAGGCCATCCACCCAAATATTTAAAGTTCTTCCTTCTAGTCTTCTCAAAACATTAAAGAAGAAATTAAAATAAAGAGAGGACCAAGAGCCAAAAGAAGACTGCAAGCATTCAAGAATGGGCTCCAATTAATATCTCTCTTTATAGTTTCTTTTGTATAAATTTGTAAATAATATAGAATAGCTTTAGGATGTGCTAAAGAGGGAAACCTTAAAGACACCTCTTTTGTATAGCACCTATAGGCATTAGTTTTTAGGAAAAATCTAGAAGGTGCACCTTCACTCTCCATTTTAGGCGCTAGAAGTGGAAGAGTTATAGGCAACCTTGGATAGCTTCTCTTGTAAGCTTCTTTGTAAATTCATGACCGGTCCTTTCTCCTATAAAAGGAGGGCTTGAGTCCTTGAAATAATAGATTGGATATTTTGAGTAAAGAAATTCTCCCAAATTGGTGAGTGATTGAGAGACTTGTGTCTTCTCCTATTCTAGTCTTATCTTGAGTGCATTCTTGGAACCTCAAGTGGCGGCATCTACACTCATCTTGAAGCTTTGCATCCTTCAAGTGGCGTGCTCCAATCCAAGGACTCCAACCACATAAGTTTCCTTCTCCTTTTCATCTTATTCATCCATTTTCATTCCCAAACAAACTCTAAAACATGTCTTAGATGTTTTTCTTCAATTTCAATCGATTAATCTTGTTTGTTTTGTGATTTCATTCGGTAGTTCTTCTTAGTTTGTTGTTCTTGTGTTGTTAATTGAGTTTCATGGAGATTTAATCGATTCATTTGTGTTATTTTATGTTTCTATTCGGTTCTTTTGTATTCTTTTGTATTTCAATCGGTTCATTTGCCTTTTCATGGTTTTCTATATGAGTTTGGCTTGGTAACTTGTGATTTGGTGAGTTCTTGAATGTTAAGAACATTGATCCAACTCTTAAAAAGTGTCTAATCATATTCCAACTCTTGTTGAATCCATAACATGTTCATATCATATCCATATCATGTTATTGTAATCACATTAGGAAGTGTTCATTAAAGAGTTAACATAAACAAATAATGGTTGTGGAAATAGTATTGTAGTATTAACATTGCAGGTAGTGCTGGACATTAAGATTGTGAGAGTACACCTAGTCATGGATCACCAAGCATCCTCATCAACATATAAGGGAACATGCGAATTAGTCTTGGTCTCTATGCTTTAGATCATTTCCTAGGATTCAAAGCAGATGTAGAAAGCGACATGTGAGGATCTTTTTACTACACTAAGAGTGCCCCAGTCACTGATAGGAAGATGTATAATTATGCTACAATTGACCTTTAACATTGTTATATTATCAATAATGCACAAAAACTCAATGACCATAGTAATTTGGAAGTACTCTATGTTTGTATTTTGGAATAGGCAGGATTGTGGTTGCCTATATGTTGAGCTTGCAAAAGAAAACTGCAGAATAGAATAAACATGCATTCTTCACAATTTCGGAATACTAGCAAAGCTCACATAATAAAGCTCATATGTAACACACTTTTTATAGACTATAACTAATCATAAAATTTATTTGAAGGATATATGTTGTAGATGATACATTGATATGTACCTATTTTATGTTTGGATCGATATTGATACAATATATTATACCTTTTTTACTTTCTATTAATTTATTCTTTGTGAATTGAAAAAAAAAAGAATTTCTCTATTGTTATGAAGAAAATAACAAAACAAACAAAATATTTTTTGAAAACTCAACTCTTTATAAGGTTATACAACCAACATAAAAAAATTGGAATAAAAAAGTTAACAAATACCAACATAAAAAAATTGGAATAAAAACTATTTTAACAATTTTTATGATAAGTCTATATTCAACCAACATAAAAAAAAAAATTACAAATTATTTAATTGATATAAAAATTGGTTATGTCGCTTATATTCATATTAGTTCTATAATTGACATACAAAAAATCTTATTAAAAAAGTCATACAAGTGATAAACTTTATACTAGATTGATTTGGCTTAGTATAGTTCATGAGATTGAATTTAAATTTTGATATACATTAAACATCATTTGTTTTTGTTAGTTGACTCATTAATTTGTTGCGTTCAAGCTAAAGTGTGTTTTTTATGGGCTAACAGTTTATTAAGCATCTTAAAGAATAAATTATTTTGCATTAGCTTTTAAGGATAGAATCTCTGGGCTGATTTTTCTATTCCGTCCCGCATAAAGGTTGACCCGTGGGTCATCCCGCATACGAAATATTTTTTAAAAAAATAATTTTTTAAATAAAAATTTTGTTTTTATTTATTTAGATGCATTAGGTAAATGATCTCATAATATTGTTTTCACGAGACATGCGTAGTAAAATGTTATTAAAATTTTTGAAATATGAAATATGAGGCTACATGAAAAAAATATGGAGGTGCAGAAAAAAATTTCTACATTTTAAAATTATACCCGTCCGCCCCGCACTTGGCCCGTGCAGGCTACCGGTTATGCGGAGCGGGCCAGCGGAATGAAATAAACAACCCGCCTCACTTTTTTTTCACGGACCGGCCCGCACAGCCCACCCCACTTTGTCACCCCTAATTTTTGTTTTCTGATTTTCAATTTATTTATCTATTTTTCTTCCTCTCCAATAATCTCTTTCACGTCAGTTAACTGACGAGTTAAACAAGATTAGAAAAAAAAAAAGACAAAAGTTAATCAAGAAATTAAAGATAAAAATATAAAATAAAAGTCATATCATAAGGAAAAATTAAATCATGAGAACTTAAATAATAAAATACAATATTTTAAAAGAACTTAATTAAAAGTATCCAAATTTATAAGATACCCAAAACTTAATTAATTCAATTTAAAAAATATAAAAAGTAAAGTTACACAAATTTAAAAAGTAAAGAGACTAAAGCTTCATTTAAACCTTATAATTTGTATAGACAACATATAAATGAGTTCGTTCATCCATAAAAGAGTGTTTAAGCTCACTAACAATATATAAGTACAAGGAAATTATATATATATATATATATATATATATATATATATATATATCCCTCATGAAAAATTGTCACATCTAAATAATTATTAGTACATATTAATTAATAATTAATTAATTGATTACTGAAAGCATTGTTCAAAAAGAAGTGAAACATTCATGCTCTGATGAATTTGAGTCATCAGAAGGAGAATGGTTGTGTCTTCCTTCATAGGTGGTTATTACCATTCGACAATCTTCTGAGAGTCTTTCAACCCTTTTCTTCACCCTACAGTTGTTATGGGTACAACGGTAGTAACTTCTGTTCATCATGTCCAAAAAATTTCATCTCAATTTCATCATCATAACATAAAAACACTAAAGGGTTAAAAATAAGTTTATTTGATGAAAATAAAAACAATTTAATAATCACTTTCTTTAAAAAAAAAAAGTTATATTAAATAACACGTATCATCACATGAAAAATAGTAGATTACAGGTTATATCATTTACCATGTTCTAATAACTTTCAGAGGTAAGATTGTTCAATAGAAGGTTAAATATGAATCATTTAGTGATGATTTAACCTTCATACATCTTAAACACCTACTTATCACTTGACTCAGTAAATAGAAGGTTTTATATCAAAATATTTGGTTATGTAATTTTATTTGATGTATAAGGATGGAAAATACTCATTTTAATTATATTTATTTTTTATTGATAAAAAATATGAAAAATAGTTAAAACTAAAAAAAATCAAACTTATCTTATATATAGATGAGTCTTAATGGTCAAATCTAGAGTTTTGACAACAAATGTTTTGGGAGAAAAAGTAAAACATAATATAGGAGCACCATAGGTATAAATGTAATACTTTTGCAATGTCCCATAATAAAATTTAAGCAATTAATCAAGTTGGCATTTCATTTAAAAAAAATCAATTCAAACTAAGAAAATTAAGAAAAATCAATTATGCTTTTCTCTTCTTTTCTTCTTTTCCAGAAATTGTATATGTCAATTTGGAAGATTTGAGACGAGGGAGTGAGATAGAGAAAATGGCAAAAATAAATAAAATGTTGGAATAGAACTAAAAAAATCGAGGAAGGTGAGTGATAACAAAAAATATATAACACATATTGAGATCAAATATGATAAAAGAGGGTGTGGTTAACAAAATGGGGTTGATTGATTTTTTTTCTAATTTCAAAATATTTTTTTTAATGATGAAGCTGATGTAGCTAAATGATTAAATATTATTGAATATTCTTATAAAAAGATGTCACTAACCATTTTTTTTAGAAGAATCTTATAAATCAAATTTTTTATAAAATTTGAATATAAATAAAAATAAATAAATATACTATTACAAGAAAATCTAATTTTAAAAACTAAAAATAATTAATTACAATATTTACTAAATTAAATATTATTTTAGAGACTAAAAAAATTATTGATTCAAAATTAATTTTTATTATTAATAAATAATTTTTAAATTGATATCTAATTAGTTATCAAAATTTTAGCTACCAATCATTTTATTTTGTAGCTAAAATTTTGCTAATCAATTAAAAACCAATTTAAAAACTATTTATTAATAGTAAAAATTAATTTAGATATCTCTAAAATAAAATATAATTTAATCAATATAATAATTAATTTTTTTTAAAATTAATTTTTATTTAATAATTTTTTAATATATATATATATATTCACTATTACTAATATTGTTAATGAAAAATATATGTTTTGTTATAATGCTCTAAATAGAGTTAATCAAAGTTAGGTAATGCATCTTTTCAGGAAGTTTTCAGTTGTTAAACAACACTTGTTAGATTCAGACAAGTCTCTCTCACTGTTAATTTTTTTTATTATATTTTCCAAACATATGACTGTTTCCTAAGTTCCTATGTTCCTGAAGTGACTTTTTTATTTTTCCAAAGCAACTTTTTCATCTTCCTAATTCCACTTCTAAGTACATACCTTTAAGTACACTTTTGTAATCATCTTCTTCTGCAACCAAACCAGATTAAATTCACCATCTCTTTCTTCTTTTCTTTGGGATCATTATTCATTCTTTCACCACTCTTTAACCATTTTTCTTTGCTTCATCAACTATATCTATATATAATACCCAATAAAACTACACAACTTTCTTCCATGCACGCAACATTACCATACACTTAGTGATCTATTACCTTCACTCTAAGTAACTTTTGTTTACATCAAATACAACTTTTGTTTTATCTATCATGTTTCATATGTATCCTTATTTTTTGTCCTTTATTTACTTCATTCTCTTCAAAAAGTTGTTGAAAAATGTATGATGTGGTGTGCATGCTTAGGAAAACTAATTTGGTTCTTAAATTTTTGAAAGAAAAAAATAACTTTGTTTATTTTTAGCATAAATGTTTTTTCATAACTCTTTCATGGAATCTTTGATCATACTAACCTTCTATCTTTAAGGAAAACTAATGAAACTTTTGAAATATAGAAAAATAAAAAAATTAATGTTTTATTATTAAAAGTCATTTTTTCTTCAACTAAATGAAAAAATGCATCATAATTTGTGTTATATTTATATATTTTCTCTGTATATTTTTCTCTCATCTAAATATCATTACTGTGTTTAAATCAAATGTCCATTTACTATAAATAAAGCTGCTACAGGCATGAACCTGGGTTTAGAAACTCACAAAGAAGAAGAGAAACAAACCACTTCCTTTTGTTACTTTTTTTAATTAATGGTTTTTCAAATAAAAAAAAATGTTTTTTATTTGTTATTTCAAGATAATATTTTTTTTTTTTAAATTACACTCTAAATTTTATTAATATTTAAATTAAAATATAAAAAATTACACGATTTTTTTGTTTTAATAAAAAGCATCAAACTACTATTATAATTAAAGGAATAAAAGGAGTATATGTTAGTAACAAACTTTTTTTTAATAGTGGCTAAGTAAAAAAAAAATCTTTATTTAAAAAATAATTAACTTATGTAATAATGCATGTCTTTTGACTATATAAACTTATCATCATAACAAGGATTTACTTGTCAAATATTGTAGGCTACATGACTGGTATCTTAATATTAGATTCTGCTAATTACATTCTAGTTAATCAGTGATTATATAGCACTAACCTAATTTTGTCTTTGAAAACACATTAGTCATTTTTAATATGATATTCTAACTTAGTATAACTTACTTCCTCAATCTTAAAATAACTTCAATTTTAATCTTTAAAAGAAATTAAATGAACCGACTTTCAGTTTTCAATAAAATATTAACTTTTTTTTTTTATTTACTTCAAATAACTCACAGCCTCTGTGTATTCATAAATTTAAAAATAGTGAAAAAAAAAATTATACAGAAAATTCATCTTGGAATATGAATGAAGTTTAATTTCTTTTTAGAAAAAAAAAATATTAAATATTTGAGGGATGTTAAATCCTATTACAAAATAAAATATTTTTGCCTAATCCAGAAAAATCATAAAAAATGGATTCAAACCCTATTACAAAAGAAAAGATTTTTTCCTAACCCACAAAAAAAATCATAAAAAATGGATTCAAACCCTAGTACAAAATAAAAGATTTTTGCCTAACCCAAAAAAATCATAAAAAATGGATGAAGTTGAATAATCATAAAAACTTGTAATATGATAATTAAAGCCGAAAAAAGGAAACAAAAATACACATACATACATATATAACATTTTTTGACGCAGAAAGAGAAAAAAAGAAAGAAGAATATGTAGGGTTTTGTTTCACATTTTAGCCTTGGGAAGTTGGATTGAAAAAATTAGGTTAATGTTGATGAATTAGAATGAATGAAAGAAAAGGTTTTGGTGGAAGTGAAGGGTAGCTTTTTAGTGATGGGTGGAAGAAGTTGGTCAGAAAAACAGCATGAGCATTGGATGGTTTGGGAACATAGGACAAAGGAGGGGACCCTATAGCATTCACTATTGTCAAAACTCTAATAATAATAATCCACTAAATATATTCTCAAGAATATTTCTTTTCCTTTTTACTTCCCAATAAACTCTTTTTTTTAATTACCTCAACAAAGAAAAGCCTATATTTCAGTCTGTACCATCAATCTTCTCTACTCACAAGTCCATTGAAAGCAACATCTTGAATCATTCCTTCAGTTTTAGCCAAGATTCTCATCACTCTCTCTTTCTCTCTCTCTCTCTCTCTATTCTTCTTAGTGTTTTCAGTTTTTAAGTAATGTTTGAAACAAAATCTATGATAACTACACTTGCTTCACCTCTGAATTCAGATTCATTGGATTAGACATACTTGTTAAACATTTTGTATGTCTTTTCCAGTTTTACTTGGTTCAACCTTTGATTCTGGTGTCAGTTTCACTTACTTGGTTCGAGTTTGAAGTTTCATTATGGTGAATAAGGGTTGAAATATTTTTTAATTCTGTGATTTGTGATTGTATTTAGGTTTAGATTTTGTGTATAAAGAGTTAAAATGTCTCTTAAATACTTCTATAAATTTATTTTATTTTTTATTAATAATAAAAAAAATGATTATTCCACCACCGACACATGTATATTTCCAAAAAATGACATCTTACCTTCATTTCTCCGGGTATAATGCCACTGATGTAGCCAATGTACTCAATATATATATAGGTTTTGATTTTGCATTTGAAAGAGATATTGCATTTTCTTAGAAAAAATGAGTTTTGGAATTCTCTCACCAATTATGTAAACAATATTCTTATATAAAGAACACATATCTGTTATTGTAACAACATCAAACTGCACAAAAACTTTTTTTGTGTTTAAGAACTTCATGTATGTTCTTCATACTATATAATCAAGGGGTAAGATTGAAAGAATTGTTATTACCTTGGGTGAAGGCTATTCTTCACAACTTTCTGACCATACTTCCTCCATTTGTAACCATCATCAAGCACATCCACATCACTTCTTGTTTGGAAACAAAACCGTGGTTCTCTCAGCTTCCTCCTTACTTTCACCTTGTTCTTCTCTGACCCTGAACTTCTCCACCTACAATACACAGTAACATTTTTTTTATGAGGAATAAAAATGAATCAATTTAGAATATTTTAAGATGTTCGAACCCTTTAACGAGAACAGATATTATGATTCTGGGTAACTTAAAAAACAACATCAAACAAAAACACCCTAAAAAAGAGTGGCAAAAAGAGTGAGCCCCATAGCTATACATGAACACAGTAACATAATTTCAAAATACTGATGCAACTCCCCATGACTTTGTTTAACATATATACATCACTTGATCCTCAAGTTCTTCTCCATCAAACGGCTGTTTTTTTCTTAATCACTTCAAAGCAAGATTAATTAATCTTCAACTACACAAAGTTAAGAATAAAACGAAAAAAGGTTATGATCTTTTTGAAGAATAAATGAAGCCTGATGGACTAGTGGATTCGAGTATCAATGAGTATCAAGACTTTTGAGTAGCATGCTCTTCCTCATACCCCGAGAGAGAGAGAGAGAGAGAGAGAGAGAGAGAGAGAGAGAGAATAAGTTGGAGTACAAAAGCAAGCTCAGAAAGAAAAAGAAGCAGTCACTTCCATATATGGTAGAGACCTTCAGATTCTTCGCAGAAACCTAAAGAATATCTTCTTGGGCATCTAAATTAAATATTTACGTGCATGCAGAGAGAGAGAGAGAGAGAAAGAGAGAGATTGAAATCAGAAAGATGTGTTTTGCAAGAGGATATTACTGTATATACCATGTGTTGTTGCCATCACTGGTATTTCCGGTGCAATTTTCATCATTGACAGCTTTAGGATCCAGTGTTCTCACCTGAAAGTTCATGGTACCATTATATAAAATAAGCAAAACCGTTTCATAGAAAACTGATCAAAAGGGTATACCCTAAAATTGAAAGAGACTTACATACAAACAAAAATAAAGTAAAACCTATAATTAGGTAAAAGATCATAGTTTATATGAATAGATAGATATAGACATATATAATAATAAACTAAACAACACCTGTTCATTATTCCAAGAAGTTCTGGATGCAAGGTCATTATGGTTAAAACCAATTGTTGCAACTGATCCAGAAGTGGTGGTGGTGGCAGTGATAGTAGTGGTGACTGCGGCTGTTGCGGCGGCTGTGTCGCCGCCGCCGCCGCCATCAACGTTTAGAGACTGAGAGAGCTGAGAAGATTGGGATTGAGCTGAGGGTGCCAAGAAGCTAAGAACCTGATTTTCTTCAAATTGGACAAAACCCATTTCATGGATTGCTTGTGGGGTGTTGGTGAATGAAACCTGAAGATCATAGCTGGGATTAACAACACCTCTCTCTCCTTCCATACCCCTTTTGAAATTGGTTTTGAAACCACCTTTGATTGTGGTTTTTCTTGGTCTTATAGGTGGATCGTGTAGAAGAAAAAGTTGTAGGCCATGTGAAGATGGAAAGAGGGTGTAGCAGGAACAGGTGTTTGAGGTTTGGTCAACAGAGGTAGGTGTTTGTGTGTTGTGTGTTGGCAATGAAATTGTGAAGGGAATGTTTTGTAGGAGAATTATTCCTTCCCCCTGTGCTTAAGGGAGTCTATTCAAAGTCTTGTGCACTCTTTTTTCTCTCTCTCTGAATTACACGTGCAGTGTCCTACAAGTGTTTTTCATGTGGAATCTATCTTCAACAAGTGCCAGAAGAATGAAACTAGGTATTGTCGTTTTTATATGAAAATGATTCTTTCACATCACGCCAGGTTTATACTCATCAATTACCCTGTAAGTTGTTTCTTGGTATATATGCATACAAATAGTTTTTTAAGATATCATGTGTAATATTTTTGAATCAAACAAGATATTATCACAACTTCTAAAACTTTGTTTTAACTTTATAATACTATATATAACCAGAATTTGAAGTTGAAAAAAATGATATTTAATTTAACTAATTGAAACAATTTCATACAAGTTGATTAATAATATATTGTTAATGGATCTTTAATAATTATTTACTAAATAAAAATTATTTTTAAGATAGTTAATAATTAGTTACGAAAAAATTAGATACTATTTAGAAACTGCAAAAATTATTGAAGTCTAAAAAGATTGTGTAAAGTGTGAAGTATTAATTTTATGTAGCTTTTCGAGAAAGAAAACTAATTTGGTTGATGGGTTTGATTGCACAAACTAATGCAATTGTAGTTTGATTATAACACTCAATTATTGTTAATTACGTAATCAACTTGCACTTGGAGGATCTACAAAACGCTAATTTCTGTGATGTAGTTAGCTTAGTTGAATTGATTTTGGTTTTTAAGATTTTCAAGATCTCTGTAATTGGTTTTCTAACTTCATGGTAAGTGTAAAACATAAAGTTTTTTTTTTTGGAAGATCCTTCTCATTGTTTCTAAACCGTAGAATTGCTAACCATTCAGATAATTAAGAAAATCTTTTTTTTATACTTTTCACCTCATTATTTTTTATCATTAAAAAATAAATAAAATAAAATAAAATATTTTAAGAGTGTCTCAACCTTTATAATGGTCCAAAATAACCTGTGTCTCTTACAACTGGACACTACAAGAACATGTATAAAATCAAATTTGAAAAAAATAACAGTTAAAAATATATTCATAATCCTTTAACAACACATTATTAGGATGTCAATTAAAAAAAAAAACATCTCAAACTCCTCACTTTTGACCTTATTTGTTATACTTTCAACTTTTTTAGTAGACAAATCTCAAATATTTTAGGCAATTATTGCTGAATTTGAATTTGAATATGATTCCTTTCTGATAAAATTATTAGTGCACCAATTATGAATATGGAGCTTTGAGCTGAGAATGATTTTTTAACAATATAAATTTTTAAAACACTCTCTTCAATGACTAAAATATATAATTTTTTTTTTATAAAATTAACAATGAGGTTTATTATGATATAGCAAATAAGCCCACGTATGTGATTTTTAACAAATTTTAGTAAATAATTTAGAATATATATGAAGTGTGCGTTAGAGAGTGCATTGTTAGTATTTCTCTTTCTGGAAAGTTTTGAGTAGTTAATAATTAAAACAATGAAAACTCATTTTGAACATATGTTATTTATTGGAATTTTTGTGTAGGATTTTAATGAATTGCATGGATTTGGTAATAGTCTTGGTTGTGGGTTTAAGATCATTTAATGTATTTACCTTAAGAGTGATGTCTAGTATGAAGTTTTATAGTTTTTGTTTATGGGAAAGAGATATATATTTTGGTGAGGATTTCTATTACTAGAGTTCATACATAGATAAAGCGATCTGATTATGATTGATTTTATTACTTTATATTTTGTGGTCTACATGAATTTGAGGACTCATAGTATTTTCATTTATTATACTTTTTATTATTGATAAAAAAAATAGTATGAGTCTAAGTCACTTAAATGATTTTATTTTCTAAATCATGTTTCTAAATATATATATATATATATATATATATATATATATATATATATATTGTTTTAACTTGGTGTTTTAATATAAGTACACACTAACTTGGATTGTGATATTATATGTGTTTAATGCGGGGTAGTTTTACTTCTTCTTTTTTTTTTTTATCGTTGTCTAGATTTATATATGGGTTGAAACACTTTAGTGTTTCCTATTTAATAGTGTGGGTTATGACTCACTCACCTTTTTCGATATAATTGGGAGGTTACTTACCATTCACAATTAATTAAAATCATTGGGAGGTTACTCACCGTTCACAATTAATTGTTATCAAAGGGAGGTTACTTACCATTAATTGTTTTTATTATTGTTGTCTCCTAGAACCACTATGTAACGGCGCTTTTTTTTAGAAAAAACTACAGACCCCCTCCCCCCATGCCATTTTCTCTTTTTTCTCTCTCTCTCCAATTCTCTTCTCTCTCTCTCTTTTAATTTCTCTCCCAATCTTCATCTATTTTAGAATCTGATCATACCACGCTGTAGCAGAGGAGTTAAGGAACATTTCTACCCGATCAGATTTTCAAACAGAGTAAGTTCATTTTTACTCTAAATATCCTTTGTTCTCTATTTTTCCTTAGGATTTAGTCATCAATCTTGGTGGGGTCAGTTGAGAAGTTTAATCCTCTCAACTTATTATATTATATACTGAAATTTTGTTATGTTTGGATAATTTGCATTAGGCCCGTAAATATTGAAGCTTATCCAAACAGCGGGGAATAAAATTCTAAAAGTTGCTTGGAAAGCAAGCAATTGAGGTAAGGGAAGCTAAATTTAATTTTTTTATAGCACCCTAGGATAGAAGATCTGAATGCGGAAGGGACGTGGTCCCAATATTCAATTTTTCTTGCAGGGATGTTGTGTGTTATATATATTGGGTTGTTTGTTTATATATTATTTAAATTTGTAAAAATATTATATTTTGATGGTTTAATATTTAAGTGTTGTTTTTTTTATTTTAATTACGTTTTTGAATGTTATGGATCGTGTTTGGAATGATATTGTATGACGGGATGGTATGGAATTGAATTCATGCATTTGGGATAATGTATGGACTGATGTTTGCTGTGTATTAAGTATTGATGCCTATGTGGTAACAGAGATCTCCGAGCTTCACTGATGATCTAAGTCACATAGACTAAGATATCAGGTGGTGAGAAGCTGATGGGGGAGTTCATGCACACCGTGACATATGAGATGCACGGCTTGGGTTGTATTGAACTTACCATGATCCTTTCTGTTGGATTCGCTGGTAATCTTTGGATCGGGTGTTAGTCTCTGGTAGGACTTACTTAATACGGGTCTTCCGGAAGACGTTGTTTGTTGAATATTCTGGATGTGTAGATCCATGTGAGATCTATGTGATTGTTTATTGTTGAAATTTGAAGAAAGTTGCATAATTTGAGAAATTGATCATGTAATTTGGTTTTCTCTTTTGATTTAATTGTGTATATTATAAAATTCTATTTTCACTAGCTTACCCTTGTTTTTCTTGTTGTGTTTGAACTGCAATGACTGTACTATGTACACGAGCAGATGACCATACAGGTGCAGGAGAGCCTTAGAGGGTTCAGAGTCTTATTTTGAGTTGTGGATATGTAAATTGTATTTCTATAAATCCTAATCATGTATTAGGAATGTTTTTGAAAAACTTCAAGTTTGTATAGAAACTGGTAGAACTTTTATTGTAATAGTTATATGTAAATTATGGGGTGTTACATTTAATGGTATCAGAGCGGTTCATCCTTAGGATAACCTGAGGGTAGTGGGTTTATTCTGTTTCTCCTGCGTGTAGATTTTTGTTTACGTCTAGCCTCAAGACTTAGTTAAAAGTTTCTAATAAGATGTTTGACAAAGTTGTTTTTCCTGAAATCTTGTTTGTGTTCGAGTCAAGTTAATTGTTATGAATAAAGATGAAAGTATTAAGAATGAAAATAATCTTGATAGAGTGGTGAGGGTGCACACTCATGACTAGATCAAGATTATTTTCTATCTTAATTCTAAGTAGCTAGAGTACATTTTAGGGATAAGTTTTGATTGGTTTTTATTTGTTTCGTATGCTTATTTCTTTGAAGTTAATTTGTCTTAAAGATGTAGTTGGAAATTTTTAGTAATTTCTAATCCAATTCTTTATGTGCTTAGAAGATGGCACGTAGACCACCTACTCCTCCTCCACCAGTAGATATGCCCAACTTAGCTCGGGCAATAGAGATGATGGCAACAGCCTTGCAACAACAGAGTGCTACTATGGCACAACAGCATCAGGCCGCCCTTCATCAATTAGAAACAGCTAGATTAGCAGCAGAAGCATCTCAACTTCATCAACAACCCCATACCTTTAGTCTGGAGGATTTTTTTGAGACACAATCCACCCAAATTTAATGGCAAGGTAAATCCAGATGGAGCAGACCAGTGGGTGAGAGACATAGAAAGAATCTTTGAAGCTACTCAATGCCCTGAAGAGAGAAAGTTATCTTATGCCATCTATATGCTTATTGAAGAAGCTGAGTTTTGGTGGATAGGCATGAAGCAAATGATGGAAGACAAAGGTGAAGATGCTACTTGGGAGAACTTCAAAGTAAGATTCCTAGAGGAGTATTTTCCTGATAGTGTCAGGTATGCAAAAGAAATTGAATTCATGCAGCTGGAACAAGGAAATCTTTCAGTCACTGAATATGCTACTAGGTTCAAACACCTAGCTAGATTCTACACCCAGACCATGACCGAGGCTTGGAGATGTAGAAAATTTGAGTTTGGATTGAAGCAAGAACTTAAAGAAGTGGTGATTCCTATGTCCATTAAAGATTTCCCTGCTCTAGTGGGGAAAGCAAAAGTAGTGGAGAGTTTGAAAAATAGTAGCAGACTTGCTAAGCCTCAAGTGGGAGGACCTTCTAAAAGCATGCCTAAATATGAAGATAAAAAGAAACCTTATTTCAAACCTCAATCTTATAGTAGTGGAAGACCCAGTTCTCAATCACCACCTAGTTTCAGATGTTTTAGATGCGGTGGGCCACATGTTGTTAGATTTTGCCCTCATCCAGTGTCAAATGTGACATGTGATAGATGTCACAGGTATGGTCATGCAACAAAAGACTGTCGTGTCCAATTGGGAGCTCCAAATTCTGGCGGAGTGCAGCAAGTACAACAAAATAGTAATCAAAAACCCAAAGCTGCTGGCAGAGTTTTTGCTATTAGTGGAGTTGAAGCTTCACAGTCTGATAGCCTTGTTAGAGGTATTTGTTCTATCCTTGGAACACAATTATCTGTATTGTTTGATTCTGGGGCAACCCATTCTTTTATATCTTTTGATTGTGCTAAGAAACTTAAGTTGCCAGTCCGAGAATTAGAATTTGAGTTGGTGGTATCTACACCAACAGAAGGTATTATAGTAACTTCTTCCATGTGTGCTGAGTGTCCAGTAATTATAGATGGGCAGAGATACAAGATCAACATGATTTGTATACCTCTAAAAGATTTGGAGGTTATATTGGGAATGGATTGGTTGTCTGCTAATCATATCCTTATAGATTGTGGTCGGAAGAAGTTAATTTTCCCTAAATTAGAAGGAATGCAGGTTATCTCAGCTCATCAGTTTGAGAGAGAGATACGAGAAGGTGCAGAATGTTTTATGCTCTTGGCTTGTTCTATATTTACTGATAAAGTACAAAAAGATATGTTTGTAGTTCAGGAGTTTATGGATGTATTTCCTGATGAGATTCCTGGACTTCCACCTAAAAGAGAAATAGAGTTTGCAATAGACTTGATTCCCGGAGCAGGTCCCGTGTCAATTTCTCCATATCGGATGGCACCAGCGGAGTTAGGTGAATTGAAGAAACAACTAGAAGACTTATTGGAGAAGCAATTCATTCGACCTAGTGTTTCTCTATGGGGAGCTCCAGTGCTATTAGTGAAGAAGAAAGATGGTTCGTCACGTCTATGCATAGATTACAGACAATTAAACAAGTTAACAATAAAGAATAAATATCCTCTTCCTATAATTGATGACTTGATGGATCAGTTGCATGGGGCAATTGTCTTTTCTAAGATAGATTTGCGCTCAGGTTATCACCAAATTTCAGTGAAAGCGGAAGATGTTCAGAAGACTGCTTTTAGATCAAGGTATGGTCACTATGAATTTCTGGTTATGCCATTTGGGGTGACTAATGCTCCAGCTATTTTCATGGATTATATGAATCGGATATTCAGACCTTTTCTTAATAAGTTTGTGGTAGTGTTCATAGATGATATCTTGATCTATTCTCGTACAAGGGAAGAACATGCAGAACATCTTAGAATCGTCCTGGACATTTTGAGAGAAAAACAGTTATATGCTAAACTTTCAAAATGTGACTTATGGATGTCAGAAATACAATTTTTAGGACATGTCATCTCTGCACAGGGAATATCAGTAGATCCTTCTAAAGTGGAGGTTGTACTTCAGTGGGAACGTCCTAAAACAGTTAAAGAAATTAGAAGCTTTGTCGGGTTAGCAGGATATTACAGGAGATTTATAGAAGGCTTTTCTAAAATAGTGGCTCCTTTGACCCAATTGACTAGAAAGGATCATCCTTTTGCATGGACTCAACAATGTGAGAAAAGCTTTGAAGAGTTGAAAAGAAGGTTGACTAATGCTCCTGTATTGACAATCCCTGATACCAATCAGTCTTTTGAAGTTTTCTGTGATGCTTCCTATCAGGGATTGGGTTGTGTTTTGATGCAGAATAAGAAAGTTGTTGTCTACGCTTCTCGTCAGTTAAAGGTGCATGAAAGAAATTATCCAACTCGTGATCTAGAATTGGCAGCAGTTGTCTTTGCTTTAAAAATATGGAGACATTTTCTTTACGGAGTTAGTTTTAATGTGTTCAGTGATCATAAAAGCTTGAAGTATTTGTTTGATCAGAAGGAGTTAAATATGAGGCAGAGGAGATGGATTGAATTTTTAAAAGACTATGATTTCCAGCTAATATATCATCCTGGGAAAGCAAATGTTGTTGCAGATGCGTTGAGTCGTAAAAAGATACAAATGTCGTCGCTTATGATTAGAGAGCTAGCATTGATTGAAGATTTCAGGAGTATGAATTTGGAGGTTTCCATGTCTTCAAATTGCATTAGTTGTAATACACTTGTTATAACTAATGAATTTCTGGAGAAGGTGAAGGAGAAGCAGTTGGAAGATTCAAAATTGAAGAACTTCATGGGCTTACTAAATACTGACAAAGCTAAAGACTTCTCTTTAGGAGTGGATGGTATTTTGAGATTCAAAAATAGAATATGTATACCAGAAGATAATGAACTAAAGCAAACAGTATTATCTGAAGGTCATAAAAGCAAACTCAGTTTACATCCAGGAATGACCAAGATGTATCAAGATCTCAAGAAGTCTTATTGGTGGCATGGCATGAAGAATGATGTAGCTAAGTTTGTAGCTGCTTGCCTGACTTGTCAGAAATCAAAGATTGAACATCAACGGCCTGGAGGCATGTTAACTCAGTTAGACATTCCAGTGTGGAAGTGGGACAGTATCTCAATGGATTTTGTTACCCACTTACCACGTACTTTGCGGAAGCATGACTCTGTTTGGGTCATAGTGGACAGGCTAACAAAGACGGCACACTTCCTACCTATAGACTTGAGAATCTCTATGCGGAAGTTGGCCCAGATTTACATAGATGAAATAGTCAGATTGCATGGTGTACCCTCCAGCATAGTTTCAGATAGAGATCCCAGATTCACCTCTAGATTCTGGCAAACACTTCAAGAATCTTTGGGGACTAAACTCAGACTTAGTTCAGCGTACCATCCTCAAACTGATGGACAATCAGAGAGAACTATCCAGTCCTTAGAGGATTTGCTTAGGACTTGTGTGTTAGATTATTTGGGCAGTTGGGATGAAATTCTACCTTTGGTAGAGTTCACTTACAATAACAGTTACCAAGCTTGCATAGGAATGGCTCCTTTCGAGGCATTATATGGAAGAAAGTGCAGGACACCTCTGTGTTGGCTTCAAGATGGTGAGAGTGTGTTAATTGGACCAGAATTAATACAACAAACCAATGAGAAAATCAAAATGATTCAGGAAAGATTGAAAACATCTCTCAACAGGCAAAAATCTTATGCAGATCAAAGAAGAAGACCTTTAGAATTCTCTGCGGGTGAACATGTCTTTTTAAGAGTTACACCATTCACTGGTGTAGGAAGAGCACTAAAATCCAAGAAATTGACTCCTAAGTTCATAGGACCTTATCAAATTCTCAGGAGAATAGGCCCTGTGGCTTATGAAATTGCTTTGCCTCCTTCTTTAGCTAACATTCACAATATTTTCCATGTATCCCAGCTAAGAAAGTATGTACCTGATCCTAGCCACATTCTAGAGTCTGATTCCATCCAGGTCAAAGAAAATTTGTCGTTTGAAGTGAAGCCAATCAGAATTTTAGATTCACAAGTGAAACAACTTCGTGGAAGGAGTATTCCCATGGTGAAAGTATTGTGGGATCTCACCTCTGGAGATTCCACTTGGGAAATTGAATAAGTGATACGAGCATCATACCCTAATCTCTTTCTTGGTAAGTTCATTTTCGAGGACGAAAATTTTTGTAGTTGGAGATAATGTAACGGCGCTTTTTTTTAGAAAAAGCTACAGACCCCCTCCCCCCATGCCATTTTCTCTTTTTTTTCTCTCTCTCTCTCTCTCTCCAATTCTCTTCTCTCTCTCTCTTTTAATTTCTCTCCCAATCTTCATCTATTTTAGAATCTGATCATACCACGTTGTAGCAGAGGAGTTAAGGAACATTTCTACCCGATCAGATTTTCAAACAGAGTAAGTTCATTTTTACTCTAAATATCCTTTGTTCTTTATTTTTCCTTAGGATTTAGTCATCAATCTTGGTGGGGTCAGTTGAGAAGTTTAATCCTCTCAACTTATTATATTATATACTGAAATTTTGTTATGTTTGGATAATTTGCATTAGGCCCGTAAATCTTGAAGCTTATCCAAACGGCGGGGAATAAAATTCTAAAAGTTGCTTGGAAAGCAAGCAATTGAGGTAAGGGAAGCTAAATTTAATTTTTTTATAGCACCCTAGGATAGAAGATCTGAATGCGGAAGGGACGTGGTCCCAATATTCAATTTTTCTTGCAGGGATGTTGTGTGTTATATATATTGGGTTGTTTGTTTATATATTATTTAAATTTGTAAAAATATTATATATTGATGGTTTAATATTTAAGTGTTTTTTTTATTTTAATTACGTTTTTGAATGTTGTGGATCGTGTTTGGAATGATATTGTATGACGGGATGGTATGGAATTGAATTCATGCATTTGGGATAATGTATGGACTGATGTTTGTTGTGTATTAAGTATTGATGCCTATGTGATAACAGAGATCTCCGAGCTTCACTGATGATCTAAGTCACATAGACTAAGATATCAGGTGGTGAGAAGCTGATGGGGGAGTTCATGCACACCGTGACATATGAGATGCACGGCTTGGGTTGTATTGAACTTACCCTGATCCTTTCTGTTGGATTCCCTGGTAATCTTTGGATTAGGTGTTAGTCTCTGGTAGGACTTACTTAATACGGGTCTTCCGGAAGACGTTGTTTGTTGAATATTCTGGATGTGTAGATCCATGTGAGATCTATGTGATTGTTTATTGTTGAGATTTGAAGAAAGTTGAATAATTTGAGAAATTGATCATGTAATTTGGTTTTCTCTTTTGATTTAATTGTGTATATTATAAAATTCTATTTTCACTAGCTTACCCTTGTTTTTCTTGTTGTGTTTGAACTGCAATGACTGTACTATGTACACGAGCAGATGACCATACAGGTGCAGGAGAGCCTTAGAGGGTTCAGAGTCTTATTTTGAGTTGTGGATATGTAAATTGTATTTCTATAAATCCTAATCATGTATTAGGAATGTTTTTGAAAAACTCCAAGTTTGTATAGAAACTGGTAGAACTTTTATTGTAATAGTTATATGTAAATTATGGGGTGTTACACACTATATATAGTGGCTTCCTTCAAGAAATGTAACAAACAACAACATACACTTGTTTCCTCTCTCTTTTCATATACTCTCTATTTCTACTCTTGGGGTAAGTGTTTAACCCATATAGAGAGAATTTTTTTTGGGGCTATTTATCTATTAGCCTGAGAGGAATTCATTGTACTCCCAGTACCATTATAGTGAAATTTGTGGCTCTCTCACCAGTGGTTTTTTACCTCTATTTAAAGGAGTTTTCCACCTAAAAATTTCTGGTATCATTCTCATTTTTCTTGTTACTTTAATTTCTCATAATCTTTAGTTGAAATTATTACGTTTCCACACACGATATCCCTACAAATATAATTCTTATTACTAATAAAGAACTATTTTAACTTGTTTTTAACTTACTAATTTTAGTACACATAACAACTTGTTATTGACCTAGTTAAAGGAGATGAAGATGTACATGAAGAAAAAGAATAAATATAGGTATGCATTGAGTTCTCTAACTACATAAATACACATCATTACTAGTAATTAACTAATTGATTTAAAATTGTATGTATGATGAGTAATCTGGTATATGAATGAATTGAAATTGATGTCTTTTATTAAAATGAGTTTAAAGATAGAAATTTTTTATGAGGGTATTCTTTAATATTTCTAAAAGTCATGATTTATCTGAATCTTGATGGAACTAAGATGACCCAAACATAGGATTACTTGGCAATGCCTCAATATCTGGTGGGCTTCTAAGGTTAACCAACACCGACCAACTTGGTAAACCAATTCCACACAATGTTGGTCGAGAGAGAGGACAATTGATCCCATTCCACAACTGTGCGGCTACGGTTAGGGTGGTCATTCAAACTCCCCTCGAGTGGTGGACGGTGTTTGCTTTTGACAACATAGGGGCTACGCGATTGCGGATCGACAATTGCTTTTGACGGCGTAGGGGTTACGTGGTTGTGGATCAACGGAGTGCTAGTGGTGGTGATCGGCGTTGTTCCCTTTGAGGAGTTGGTGTTTGCATGGCGACGACACGTCAAGGGTCGTCCTTTTTGCGGAGTTGGACGCCCACAAAGTGGTGGCGTAGGGGTTTTGTGGATGCTTTGCGCTGGTCATTGACGGTTGCTGCGATGGTACAGGGTCTGGTGTTGGGTGTTCGTGTTTGGCGACGAGGTAAAGCGGGCTGCAGTGCGGTGGCACTGGGGGTGGAAGGACAGAGTGCATGGAGATCGATGTTAGAGGTTGTTCTAGGCGAACGTTTGCAGGGTTGCCCTTAGCAGTAGTACCACGATAACGACGAGGAGAGGCGGCTGGAGGTGTTTTGGAGTTTTCTCGAGGAGGTGATTTTAGAGTATATTATAGAGGTCTCGTAGTAGTATATGGCAGATACTACGTTCTTTTTTACTAACTTTCCTAATGAGTTTTAAGAAAAGGATTTATGGAGAGTATTTCAGCGTCGGGGAAGAGTTTTAGATGTTTTCATATCTAGAAAGTTAAACGCCAGAAAACAACTTTTTGTCTTCGTCAGATTTAGTGGAGTGAGGGATGCACTTGCTTTGGAAAGACAAATTGATTCCATTTGGATTGGTACATGGAAGTTGCAGACAAACAAACCCAAGTGCGAAAGACAAGAGAAGCCAGAGCACACCTTGCAGCGACAAGTTCATACTCAGAATGTTCAGAGCCAGAAGGTTCATCAACGCTCTTTTGCTCAAGTCGTCAAGGGTGGAAACACAGGCAACAACCAGAAGGGTGCAGAAGACAACTTGCCCCATTTCAGGGTTAATGCGGAGACGTCCTTTTGGTTGGAGAGTTGTTTTGTTGGGAAGTTGTTGAAGGCAACGAATGGGCAACCTGTTAAGGAGAGCTTTATTTTGGGAGGGTTTAATTTTGTGAGGGTAAGATATATAGGGGAGATGTACATAGTTTTGTCTTGTGAAGAAGAGGGCTTAATTGAGAGGATAATATAAGAGAACAAAGAAGGGTTCGATAGTATTTTTGGATCAATTGTCCCATAATGACTCTTTTGTGTTATTTGAGAGTTTCGTCTGGTTTCGTTGTAGAGGTATCTCGTTGGCTCTTTGGAGTAATCAATGTTTCGAACACATTAGGGTTCTAGTAGGCACACTTGTAGAGGTTGATGAAGGAACTGTTTCAAAAGAGGTGTTAGAGTACGCAAGGTTGCATATCAGAATACCGTTGAGAGAGGAGACAAGGTTGATGAAAATAGTAAGAATAAATGATAGATTTTGTGAGGTGTCTTTCGAGGAAGAGAGTTTTATTGCTCCTTCGTGTGGCTATTTATTTCATAAGTGGGGCATGGTCTCAAAGGAAGACTCAGAGGCCCATTTTGATGCTAATGTTGGTGAAGATTTTTCTGAATCTGAGTGCTCAGATCACAACGATAGGTCTAGAGAGAGGAGAGGTGAGGATAAGACTGTTTAGTTCCCGGTGAAGGGGGAAGAGTCTCCAAAAGGCGATGCACTTTAGTTGAAGAATTAATTCTGATGCGAAAAGTCAGAATGGGGCTTTGGAACTAAGGAAAGAGGGTACTGTGGTATTGAAAAATGTAGTGGAGTATAAATCTCAAAGTCTCTTGCCGACAATTAATTGCATATCGACTTTCGAAGGGGCATGGTCAAATGACTTAATTTGTAATGGGCTGGTTCATACCCAATTGAGAACAAAAAGTTGGGTGAGGAGAACTCTAGGGTTTGGCCCAATTGTTGACGAGGCCGAACATTTAGAGTTTGTCGTTTCCAGAGGCGCGATGAACAAGGGGGAGTTGGTTGGCACGGTGGTGAGCCTGTGAAAGATGTTTTGAAAGCCTTCTCAGATAAGGGTTTCCCTGCAACGCCGACAGAGGTTTGCGATGATGAGCAAAAGTGTGCTAATGGGTATATTGGTTGAGTGGAAATGAAGAAGTTGAAGTGCGGTGGAGAGGTGGGCAGCTTGGGGCTAGGAGACGCGATGGTCGGTGTCATCGTTGGCGCGGGAATGGTACATGGAGGTCACGCGTTCACGCGGGAACGGAAGTGAGCGGCGAGGTGCAGTGGAACGTTGATGTAGGTACAGGGACAAGTCCGAGCGAGAGTGACGACTAGACAACAAAAGTTGTGAAGAAGATGAGTAATGTGGGGCTAGTGCGGAGTGGCGAGGTTGTCGTGTTATACGCCAGTAAAGCAATATTATGTCCTCCTAGGGCCAAGGTTTGTGGGTCGAAGTTCCATTTTGCTAGTTGTCCAATAGGGAGGATGATGGCTAGTATTGGTGGAGGGGTGGGATATAAGTCTCTTTTGAGAGATGGAAGCACACTTGTGGTTGAAAGGGTATCGAAGTCTGCTTCGTCAATGTAATAAAGGTCATAAATTTTCATCTCGGACAATGATAATAGAATGTTCTGGTTAAAAGATTAATATAGCGAAGCTAGGAGAATGTGGAATATTGGTAAGGAGATGGGTTTCACTTTGTTAGGGGAAGAAGAAGTAGTCTTAAACAGGCTTTGCGATCTAGAGAATCGAGATAAGAGGAGTAGTTAGATGGAGAATTGGGTTTCTGATGATGAGTCTAATTAGTATGAATATAAGAGGGGTGGGAGGAAGTATGAAAAGAACATACTTAAGAGACTTGATCCGAAAATAGGAGGTTGGAATGGTTTGCCTAAAGGAGACAAAGTGCTCAGAGTTTAGTAAAGAAAGTTGCTATCATTTGTTGGGCTCAAATGAAATTGATTGGATCGAGAACGACGTGGGTAATAATGCAGGAGGAATTATTACTATGTGGAGAAGAAGTTATTTCAATATGACATGTTCCTTTAATGGGAGATTTTTTTCTGTCATCGAAGGGGTTTGAAAGGTAGGAGTTGGGGTACATATTACGGTAGTGAATGTGTATAGTTCTAGCTCGATGAAAGAAAGGAATGAGGTATGGGATGAGATTAGTAAATTAGGGAATGATTAATAAAACAGAGCATGGTGCATTATTGGGGATTTTAATTCAATTTGACAAAAGATGAGAGAAAAATTTTAGTCTCAGTATCTGATTATAGCAGAGAGACTAGAGGATTTAACGATTTTATTGAAAAATTTGAGTTGTTGGATATTTTGATGGTTGGAAGAAAATTCACTTGGTATAAGCCGAATGGGTCAGTTAAGAACAGAATTGACAGGATCCTCGTTTGTAGGGAGTGGTTGGATGTTTGGCCAAATAGTAAACAATGTATTCTTAGTAGACCGGTCTCTGATAATTGTGCCTTAGTGCTTAAAGTTTCGTCAGTGGATTGAGGGAAGAAACCTTTCAGGAGTTTGGATGTGTGGCAAAGAGATGGAAGGTTTTTAGATTCATCCACAGTAAATGGTAGAGTTATGAGGTGTTTGGCAGAGGATTGTTCGTATTAAAAGATAAATTGAAAAAGTTGAAATCAGATTTGAAGATTTGGAATAGAGAGATTTTCGAGAACGTTAATCAAGCAGTAAAAAAACTACAAAAGAAAATTCAAGAGTTGGATGCAAGAGATGATGAAAATGTTTTAGATGAGTTTGGAAGGAAGGAGATGGGACTTTTGTTGGCTGAACAAAGTCGAAATTTATTCAAACAAGAAGCGGTCTTGCATCAAAAAACATGTTTAAAGTGGTTGAAACAAGGTGATTTAAATACAAAATTCTTCCATTCATCTGTGAAGTAAAGGAGAATGAGAAATGGGATTAATGGGGTAGTGAACAATCGGTGGTGTGAAGATAAGGAGGTAGTTAAGACTAAGGTCAGAGAGTTCTTTGAAGCCAGATTTGATGGGACGTCCAAGCCCCAGGTTAGGTTGAACAATGTTCGCTTTAATGTCACATCTGATGAAGATATCGCATCGCTGGTTGGAGTTGTTTCTAATGAGGAGGTTAAGAACGTAGTTTGGAGTTGTGGTAGCTCAAAGAGTCCTGATCCTGATGGATTCAACTTCAATTTCATCTGGTTTTGGCGATAAATGATTTTATGGACAATGGTAAGTGGCCTAGAGGGTCAAATGCATCTTTTATATGTTTGATTCCTAAGTCTGATAACCCGCAACAGCTTAGTGATTATAAACTCATCTCACTGGTAGGGTGTGTGTACAAAATCGTTTCAAAAGTTTTGGCTATCAGGTTGAAAAAGGTGATTAATAAAGTCATCGACATTAGGCAATCTACTTTTCTTAAAGGGTGGGGACTTTCGGATAGTGTTCTAGTTGTCAACGAAGTCTTAGAAGAGATGAAGAGGAAGAAGAAGAGTTGCGTGTTTTTCAAGGTGGATTACGAGAAGACATATGACTCTATGGGGTGGGATTTCATTTATTACATGTTAGGCAGACTTGGTTTTTGTGAAAAGTGGATAACTTGGATTAAAGTTTGTTTAGAATAAGCTTCGATATCAGTTCTCGAAATGGAAGTCCCACTAAAGAGTTTAACCCGAAGAAGGGTCTGAGGCAAGGTGATTCTTTAGCTCCATTCTTGTTCCTTATAGCGGCTGAAGGCCTAGCTGAGGTGTCTAGGATTGTGATTGAGAAAGACTTGGTTGAGAGCTTGGAGATCGGGAAAAATTCAGTTAAGGTAAACATGCTCCAGTATGCTGATGACACCTTGTTTTTTTGAAAAGAAAATACAAAAGTGTGTTTAACATAAAGGATATTTTGAAGTGTTTTGGGTTGGCATCTGGTCCTAGGGTCGATCAGATCACAATTCTCCATTTTGCGACAATATTAAATTGTGATGTGATGAAAACCCCCTTTTAAGTATTTGGGGATGCCTGTAGGGGGTGTCATAAGAGGGGCGAGTTTTGGGACGAAGTGGTCAACAAAATAAAAAGCAGGTTAGTTAGGTGGAAGGGCAAATAGATATCGATGGCTGGGAGGATTTGTTTGATGAAATCCGTTTTGTCATTCATACCTTTGTTCTATCTCTCTCTATTCAAGTTGTCGTCTACAGTGTTGAAAAAGATAGTGAGTATGCAAAGGATTTTTTGTGGGGTTGGGGGTTTGAAGGGAGAAAGATTGCATGGACTGCTTGGGATAAGGTTTGTATGTCTCGGGAAGCGGGCGGTCTTAGCATTATAAATGTTAGGCTATTTAATTTGGCCTTATTGAGAAAATGGATTTGACGCCTAAATTTGGGCAAGGGGGGTTGTGGAGGGAGATTATTGAGTCTAAGTATGGAGGATGGAGAAATCTGAATGAACAGCAGGTCAACAATAGCAAAGTTTTTTTGTGGTGGCGAGATATGATGAAGGTATGGAAGTCTGAGGAGTGGGGAGGGAAGTTTGAAGATTGTTTCAGTTGGGAGGTTAGAAATGAGAAAAATATTATGTTTTAGGAAGACAATTAGGTAGGCTCTGGAGTCTTAAAAAGTAGATTCCTCATACTCTTTTCTTTGTCTGTCTCTAAGGAGGCAAATCTATTTGATTGTGGAGATTGGGTTAATGGTGTCTGAGTGTGGAATTTAATTTGGAGAAGATGTTTTTTTGTTTGAGAGGAGGATTAGGTAAGTCAGCTTTTTGAGGAGATTTCTAGTAAGCGGCTCGAGTTAGAGAATGTGGACATATGGGTTTGGAAGGATAGCGAGACAACAATGTTTTCAGTCAAGTCTACTTATGATTTATTAAGGGGAGAGGGAGTCGAGGAAAATATGCGAATATACAATTTCTTCTGGATGATTAAGGCTCTTCCTTCTACTCATGTCACAACTTGGAGGGTGATTGAAAACAAGATTGCTTCTAAGGTAAATCTGGAAAGACGCGATATTGGGATCGAGAACAACCTTTGTTGCTTGTGCAGGGTGTTCAACAAGTCATTTGTTCTTCAGATGCAGAGTCACTTGCCTAGTGTGGAATCTTTGTTATGATTAGTTATGAGTGAGTTCAGTTGATCCTCTTGTTCCTGGATCACATTTTGATTCAAAATTCTTGATGCATCTACTTCAGTTAATCTGATTATGAGTAATGTTTGGATCGCGTTAGTTAGTGAAATTTGGAGACACAGGAATAATTGTTTACTTAAAGGAGGACTAGTGGATCATTCTGAAGTTTTTTCCCTAACACAGGTTAAGGTTTGATCTTGGATCTCTTCAAAGGTACAGTCAGTGAGTTTCTCGTTCTCTGACTGGTGTCTAGAATCCTTGATATGTATGCATTCAATTTAAAGTTATTATTAGGGTGGCGGGGTTGGTCCTTGATCTTACTGTTGTATTTAGTTGGTGGCGTAGGGATTGGCAATAGGCGGATCTTTTGGGATGTTGTTTGAGTATGCAGAAAGGTGTTTTTGTATATCTAGCTCTGTATGAGAGTTGGACCACCCCTTAAGTAGTCTTGTTTAATTATTTGTTTCTTGCGGATAAAAAAATAGTTAATTTTAAAGGTTTTTATGTCAAATAGATTAGATATAATCTATTTTGGTGAGGGTAAAAAGGGTATGGAAGGAAGATGAAAAGAGGGTATGGAATGAGGAGGTAGTAGAGAGAAATAGTTATATTTTTCTTTCTCTATTATTTTTTTTTTTCAATTCGTGCAAATAATCAAGTGTTCTCGGTTGTGTTTTATAGTTTAATGGGTTTTTTTTTTGTATTTTTTTTTGTTTGGTTTGGTGTTGAATTTGATGGGTGAAGTGGTGTCTCAACTTGTCTCATTGCTAGTTCAAGGTTGTTCACTATTTACTTTTGTTTCGAAGTGATGCTGATATACATAAGTTTGGTTTATGTTCAAAACACATTATCTATAGTATTAATATTAAAATTTGTTTGTTACTTCGTTGATCTTGGTGCTTATATTTGATTGAGTGGATAAAGTCATGAACTTATATTAGAATTGCATTATAAGTGTCTTTTTTACTCTGATTTTTTCCTCTTCAATTGGTGTGTTAGAGAAGGTTTAGAGTCTTGATGGCCTGAGCCTGAAGTGATACTATACTACAAGGTATTGTTGTTGATCTTGAAAAATTAACTTACTAAATATAAATAAATATGTATGAAAATTTAATTAAAATTGAGACTTATCAAAGATAAAATATATTAATATATAATTCATATTAATTCTAAAATATTGAAATATGAAGTTAAGTGAGTTCAAAATCACATAATTATAATTGTTATTAAATATTTTAGGTTAAGATATTTTAGTTATAAAATATTTTATTAGGTTAATGATTTCTAAGATAAAAAAACACTTAATTATGGTGTTTTTTTATCAACAAAAATTATTATGGTGTTCTTTTAAGTAATATATGTATCTTATCATATAGGTAATACAAATCAATTTCTTTGATATATTAGTACATCATATGATTTTTTTCTCCAGTATATATATTTGATTAACTCATGAGTCTCTCCCATTAAAAAACCTAATAGAAGTATCTCTCTATCGTGTCTCTTCTCTTTTGCATTTTTTACTCTAGTCAATGTCCACAATATTACAAGTTCATCAAATTTAACTTGGCATACTTGAACAACAATACACTATAAAATTCCTATTTTAACAAAATTCCTATTTTAACAATTGTGTGGCATCTTTTTGGATCCATACTCATGGATGACAAGGAGCTACAAGAAATCATTAAATAAAAATCAAATTTAGAGATAAAAAATAATTCGTTATTATATTAGTAAATTAGATACTATTTTAAATACTAAAAAAATGTATTGGTATCTAAAGTTGTTTTTATTATTCATTAATTGTTTTTAGATTGGTATCTAATTAGCTACTGGTTTTAGCTACCAACTTTAGAATCTAAGATAGTTGGTAGTTAAAACCTTAGTAGCTAATTAGATATTAATTTAAAACTACTTTATAAATTTTATTAATAATATAAATTACTTTAGATACCACACAGAGTATCTACCAAAAAATATACTCTATATAAACTTTTTAATCACTTGATTTTTTTAAAAGTATCCAAATAAAACTCAGGTATAATGATTAACCGCTAGGGGTTGGAGACATGATACCTTATCAACACGGATGTAATTAAAATACTCATACTCATTACCTATATGTATCTATTAGCTAGAAAATAAGATTGTTACTAAAGTCAACTTGAAGAGACGGGAGGTTGAGATTGAAAGTAACTTGTGGTGTTTGTGCGGGGTGAAAGAGGAGACAACAAGTCATTTATTGTTTGGTTATAGAATTGTTTGGCTAGTTTGGAACCTTTTCTACATGTGGTTAGGGATGAGATCGGTAGATCATCATGTTTCGGTTTCACATTTCTTGTAGTTTAAATTGCATGATACACCTACATTTGTTAAAATAGTTTTGGGGAAATGTTTGGATTGCATTAGTAAGTGAGATTTGGAGGCATAGGAATAAGCACATCTTTAAAGGTGGAGTGATTGATCATTTATAAATTTTCTCCCTAGCTCAATTGAAGGTCTAGTCTTGGGTAACTTCTAAAGTGCCCTCTGCTTGTTTTTTCCTTTTTAGATTGGTGTCTTGACCCCCTAGTCTGTATGTACTCGATTAAAAGTAAATGACTTTTTATAGGTTGGTCAAGCTTTTACTTTGTGTTTGTGAGGGTGTTAGCTTTTGTTGTTGTTTTGAGTGACAGGTGATCAAGATGGTTTTTTCCTGTTTTGAACTTTACACTTTGCGCTTTAATCTTTGATTTTGTTTGGTTTGAAAGTGGTGTTTGGTGTGGTAGCTTGTTTTAGTGTAGCTTTTGTTGTACGGTAGACAACTTGGCTTGCATTGGTTTTTATTAGATAGTTGGTGGTAAGCTTTCGGATTTCATTTCGCTTTAGAGAAAGATGTGTTTATCTCTTTTGTTCTATATAAGGGTTGGATTACCTCTAAAATGACCCATATTTATTTATTTTTTCTTACTGATAAAAAAAATTAAAGATATTCATTTAATGTCTTTTACATAAAAGCACAATTTAATTGAGATTGGATTGATCACATGAATTATATTTTTAATACTTTTTTTATTTGATTTTTTTTTCGATTAAAAACAACCAGGTTTGACAATTCCATTGACCTCTAAGATAGAGAAATTGAAATCCAGGCATGCATTAGTGAGAACACTAAATTTATCTTTTTCTACTTTGTCAAATGTAATTTGAAGTTTATTCCTTGTTAAGAATGGGAAAAAAAATTGATTATAAATATTTTTCCTAAGAACAATGTTAAATCATTTATAGAAATGAAAACAGACTTGAATTCTTTGCATTTTAAAAATCTAGTCTGAGAGAGATAGTCATTCTTTTCTATGTCATATTATGGCAATGCATTTTGTATTCTTTCATATTTAATTATTATATTAGTTAATTAAACGTTAAGCCATTAAAAAACAGACACATGGAGAGAGAAACATAAGTGAAAGACAAGTATTAGATAGGGTTCAAGTGATGGATAAATCTGTTAGTTTTTTTAATGTTTTGAATTCGTATGATGCTTCATTTTCCAAATCATAAGAAGAACTATTGAATTGTGTGTTTAGCTTTTTAACACTTTTTTGGCATGAAAAGGCTTGAATTCAAACAATGCATGGAATGTTAAACAAGAAATGGCATCATTGTAATTGGGAATGTATTGTCATTTTCTTCCCTTTTTAATTTTTTGAGAAACAATTGGTGAATTTTTTTTTTTCAACGATAAAAAGAAAAGGAGAGAAATATAAGGGTCACCATACCAATATATAGAGTATTTATTGGTTTTGAAAAATTTAACATATTTATGAATATAGTGAAGAGTATGACGTTTTCTTCTTCGTTTTTAAGTGATAGTGGTTGTTTCTGGTGACGGTTAGTGATTGAGGTAAGTTTTGTGGTGTTTTTACTTGTGGTGGTTTTGTTTTTGTTTACTTATCTTTATTCATTTTTTTGAAAACCACAAAATCTAGAAAAAAAAATCAACAAGGTGCAAAAATGAAGTACAAAACTAAAAAAAAAAAATGTTTGCAGTGAGGAACGTCAAATACAACGAATCTTCTTGTCAATCCCCTCACATACTCAAATGATGAAATTTCTCTATCAAATGTTGCGACTGGAGAAAAATGAAAGTATTGTGGGTCGAAGAAAGGTATGGGGTGTAGGGATACAAGTGAGATTATTTAAAAAATTGAGATTATGCTTCATTTAGGATTATTTAAATTTTTTAAAAAGGTTAAAACCAACTTTTCACAATTGATGTGGAGGTGATGGGGAAGGTATGAAGGTGAATGGAGAATTGTGCCTTAGTTTTTCTCTATGACTATTTTTGAAAATATGAAAACTTATTTAGTTGGCTCAATTTTTCTTAATTCATAAACTAAAATCTAAAATATTAAAAATTATTAGAAGAAAAAAAAAACTAAAAAGAAACCATAACCCTAAATTCTCATATTCTTACTAAGAGAAATCTAACAAACTACCATGATCAACAACATTATTATTTTTAAAAAAAAAAACATATAATATTATATAACATGATATCTTACAAGAGATTAATTCTCTAGAAATGTTAAAAAGTCAAGAAAAAAATCCAATATACTTCATTGTTCTTACAAAGATGCATTATGGTGAATTCTATGAAAGAGAAGTGTGAGTAGAACCCATTTTCCTATGTAGTGGGAAAATAATTGCATTTAGGTTTGTTTCTTGAAAGGACTGAATTTTCAAGTTCCTCATTTGATGAGTCATATATAGAATTGACCTATGAATGTGTTTTTTCTTTTACCAACTCATTGTAATGGGAAAACCATATCCAGCATTTACCAAACAGATCCATTACTGTAACCAAAATGCTTTCTTCTTATAGATAGCTTAAGGGTTTTCTCTCTCCAAATTATCCTAAAATGCATGTCCCAAAAAGGTGTAAATTACAATGGTATACACAGTTGAAGCACCATACAAAATTCCCCTTAAAATGAGAATTTATCAATCATAACAAAAGGACATATTATATAAATAATTCAATACTTAGAGCCAATAATATTTTCACACCAATTTCATACCCTTCACATTTAAAAAAAATATTATTTTATTATAATATAATATCTTATTTTAAAAAACGATTATAGAGTATTGTTTTTTACTAGAGTGTGTCAAAAAACTTTACCATATTATATCTTGAAATTCTTTCATCTAAGTAACCATGATTATGATTACATTGTTTCATAAAATGTGTGAAACAGTCACAAACACTAATGTTTTAGAAGGTCAAATTTCCATCATCAAAATTTACTATGTTGCTTTTCTCTCTCAATTGTAATGAAGATAAGTAGTTTTGCTTTGACCACCAAAATGTTTTTCTTTTTCTTTAAAGACTTAATTTAAATATTTTGTCGGTATTTTTTATTGAGTTTAATTTCCATGTACTTAAAAGAAAATGGCTGTTATAATATGATTTTAAAAACAGTTAATATGAAAATAAAAATAAATATTTGTTATGAGATGACAGTATAAAAACTGTAAATTGTTAATGCATATTCATAGTAATATCATTTCTCTTTTTAAATTGATGTATGTATATGCACTGCATTCCAAGTGTCTCTTTTTATTTATTTATTCTTTATTGATAAAAAAATAATTTTTTAAATGTTATCAGGGTTTGGTATTAAGTTTAATAAATTGCTTTGGATTTGACTTTGTTTTTTAGTCTCTTTCTTGTATAAAAGTTGAAACATATCTCTAGAATGTTTCATTTAATTTAGTTCAATTTTTTTGCAGATAAAAAAATTAATAAATTGCTAATTTTTAAATACATTTCACAATAAATTTCACTATTTTGATAAAGTATTATTTATACTGAGAAGGGAATACTGGTGTTCTTGAGAAGAAAACAAAACAGCATTCACTCATTCTGAAGTTTCAGGTGACAAAGGCCCAAAACCTCACTTTACTTATTCTATCAATTGTTTGGCACAATATAATTAATATTCTCAGTACTAATTTACTTAATTACTAGTAAAATTATTTATGTAGTGATTAAGTACTTGCATATGCATAGATGTACTAGTTAAATACTTGTAGTTTTATATGGTGTGAGAATGATTTATTTAGCAACAAACTCCATATTTTCATGTAAAAATTTATTAGGCTAACAACAGTAATACTATATGAGTAATTTTATTTATATTTTTTAGGATAATTTATTTGTCAAGAACTTTTGTGTTTGATTTATGTTATATTCGATAAATTTGAGAAATAAAAAAAAAGTATTTTAATCGATGATTATGAAAATGAGAGCCAATATATTTATTATTAAAATTTTCATGTAAATGTATTCTTAAAAAGATGATTTACTTGTATATAGTTCTTTTGTATAATTTATAGAAGGTTGAATATATGTATGAAATATCAAATACCTATAAATATAAACGAGTGAATTCTTCAAGGAATATATATATATATATATATATATATTATTTTGTTTTTGTTTGGTTTAGGTTTTTTTTAAAGGTTGGAACATTTTTAAAGTATTTTTTATTTAATTTATTCATTATTAATAAAAAAAATGACAAATGTATATGGAAGTTTCAATCAATGACAGGAAGCTTAATTTTTCAGATATCAATTCCTACATTTACTTGAAAAAATAAATAGAAAGTTCCATCATCACTGCTATTTGCATATTCTTAACTTAAATTAGAGTTGTTCTTCTTTTCAAATTTACAAATAAAAAGTTCATTGCTCATGGACTTCTTAAATAGTTTATAATAACATAATTAAATAACATTAACTAATAAGATATAAGAATAAAAATAAAATAAAACAACTATATGAGAATATTTTATATGCATAATTAGTTTGTCAAATGTACTTTATATTCTTCTATATATCTAGAACATTATGGAATAACATAAAATTATTGAAATAATTAAGTTTAAATATCATTTAATACATATTATAACAATTTATATGATAGATAATTCATTATTAGAAAATTATCAAAAAATTAATTAAAAAATAGTTATTATGTTAAATATATTAAATATTATTTTATAAAAAAAATTATTGATATCTAAATTAATTTTTATTATTAATAAAAAAATTATAAACTAGTTTCTAAATTAGTATCTAATTAGCTACCAAGATTTTAGCTACCAATAATTTTAAAATTTATAATAATTGATAATTAGCTAATTAGATACCAATTTAAAAATTAAATTATAAATTTTTATTAAAAATAAAACTACTTTATGCCAATAATTTTTTTATAAAAACTAAGAGAGATAAAAAAAATATTTTAGAGAACGAATACGATTAATTTACGTTCATTTTGATAATCAAGTATATTATGATTTTATTTTATAATTTTGTTTATATTAAAAGAATATAATATTTTATTATTAAAAGAAATTGTAAAATGGAAGTGTGAGAAAAAAAAAATAGTGTTAAATAATTTTTTTCTAACTAAGAAAGAAGAGATAAACGAAGAAACAAAGGCTTTCAAATCCATGCCAAATCATATTCCAATAGGAACACATGTGTCCACTGAGACCACCCTTCTCTGGACAAGGAAAGACCCTCCACACTCACTCTTGAAAAGACCCTCCACAATATATATATATATATATATAGAATAGCATTAAATATTTCATTATATATATATATATATCTTCTAATTTTAAGGGTGAAAAAAATGTATGTATTGAAAATCTCATAATAAAAATAAAATAATAATATATGTATTGTCTAGGTTGAATGGCCTAAAGGTAGGCCAAATGGTCGAAAGGTGGAAAAATGGACAATAAAAAAAAATTAAACATAAATGAATAAGTTATTAAATAGTAAAATATTGCAGTAAAGGTCATTAAATAGGACCAAATACATGGAGTATGTTTAATAAATATTAGGTACAAAGATTAAAAGCCTAATTGGGTTTAAGACTCATTAAGAAAGTACTATAAATAGGTGATCAACCAAAGAAATGTAAGTAGAGTGAATTTTATCTAATAATTAACTAAAATCGATTATGACTTTATCATCGGAGCCTTTTGCCACACACACCTACCCGAGAGCTGATACCGAGACCAGAGGTCAAGAGTTCAAGTTGACCCAACCCAGCGAGTGAGAGTCCATAACTTGCGTCCAAATCCAATACCAAATCAGTGAACAATGTAATTGAAAGCCCAGACCTGAGATAGAAGACTAAGAAGCCGACAAGTCCATAAGAAAAGAAGTTTGTTTCCAGGCCCTATAAGAACAATACATAAGTTGATTTTAAAACTCTTAGACGTTTTTTCACTTTCCTTTCCGTACATTAACCATTTATGTTGTGATAAATACAATCCTCACACTACAAGAAAATTATTAAATAGAAACTAATTTTAAAAATAAAAAAATTAGTTACTATTGACTAAATTAAATATCCTTTTTATAAACTAAACAAAATTATTGGTATTTAAAGTAATTTATAAACTAGTTTCTAAATTAGTATTTAAGTTACCAATGTTTTATCTACTTATTACTTTATATTCTAAATTAGTCTCTATTAATATTTTAGAGACTAATTTAGAATCTAAAATATTAGTAGTTAAAATCTTAATAGCAAATTTATATACAAATTTAAAAATTATTTTATAAATTTTTATTAATAATAGAAATCACTTTAAATACTAATAATTTTTTTAGTCTCTAAAATAATATGTAATTTAGTTAATGTAAAAAATAATTATGTCTCTAAATTTAGTTGTTATTTAATATTTTTTCTTTTAATGTCAACAAAATATAAAAAAAATAAAGAAATTTTTTCTTTCATCATTTAGTAAGAAATCGTAAAGCATAATAAAAGAAAAACAAAGGCGCAAACCAATCACATGCTTCACTAAGAAACCGTAAAGCATAATAATGAAAGAAAGAAAAAAAAAGCCGCAGACCCTTTCTCTCTCCCTCCTCCTTCTCTCTTCAATTTTTCTTTCATACCTCATCTATTCCAAAATCTGATCACATCATGGTGTAGCTGAGGAGTCAGAGTACATTTCTACCCGATCAGATTTTCAAACATAGTAAGTTCATTTTTACTCTAAAGATCCCTTATGTCTTTCTCCGTGATTTAGTCTTCAATCTTAGTGGGGTCAGTTGAGAAAAGTAACCCTCTCAACTTATTCTATTATATATTGAATTTATGTTTTGTTTGGATAACTTGCATTAGGCTCTTAAAGCTTATCCAGACTGAGAGATTAAAATTCTAGAGGTTGCTTGAAAAACAAGCAATTAAGGTAAGGAAAACTAACTTTAACTTTCAATAGTACCTTAAGGTAGAAGATATGAATATGGAGGAAAAGTGGTCCCAAGTTTCAATTTATCTTGTAGGGATGTTGTTTGTTTATATATTGTATTGTTTGTTTATATTTTATTTAAACTTGTAAAAATATTAGATTTTGATGGTTTAGTATTTAAGTGTTATTTTTTATGTTAAATAAGATTTTAAATATTGTGGATTGCGTTTTGAATGATATTGTATGATGAAAATTGTATGAAATTGAATTCATACATTTGGGATAATGTATGGACTGATGTTTGTGTATTAATTATTGATGCTTATGTGGTAACAAAGATCTCTGACCTTCACTGATGATCTAAGTCACACAGACTAAAATATCAGGTGGTGAGAAGTTGATGGGGGAGTCCGTGACATATGAGATGCATGACTTGAGTTGTATTGAACTTACCCTGATCCTTTCTGTTGGATTCGCGGGTAATCTTTGGATGATGTGTTAGTCTCCGGTAGGACTTAATACGGATCTTCCGGAAGGCATAAGTTGTTATTATGTTTGTTGAATATTCTGAATGTGTAAATCCATGTGATTTTTATGTTGGGATTTGGAAGAAGATTCAATAATTGAGAAATTGATTCATGTAATTTGGTTTTCTCTTTTGATTTAATAGTGTATATTATAATTTTTTTACTAGTTTACCCTTGTTTTTCTTGTTGTATTAACCGCGATAGCTGTATTATATACACGAGCAGATGATCATACAGGTAGAGCCTAAAAGATTTTAGAGTTTTATTTGAGCTATGAATTGTAAATATTTGTATTTCTATAAATACTAATCATACATTAGGAATGTTTTGAAAAACTTTAAACTTGTATAAAAATCTATTGAACTTGTATTATAATAGTTAGAGGTATTTTTCGAGGCGTGACAGTTTAAATGAATATGTCAAGTCTAGTATTTAATTATAATAATAAAAAGAAATAAATCATGTATCAAATTAAGATTAATCCAAAAATTTTAAAATTTAAAAACTAAAATTGTAAGAGAAAAAAAATTAAGTCTCACTTAGGTCTTTATTGTTTAACAAGTTTTATAATCAATCGTTATTCTTTAAAAACATTAATTAAAATACTTATGCACTATTTTTAATGGAAAAATATAAATGGACACTTAGTATAGTCTAACATTCCATACCTACATTTTAAGTGACTAAAAAAATATAAAAATAGGGCTTAATTATCTTTTTAGTTTCACTATTTATTTTTATTTTATATACTCATTATTAATAAATAAAAATCAATCAAGTTTTCTAACCTTTTATTTAATTAATGATAAAATAGTTTTAAAAAAATAATGTTAAAAATTTTAATGTACATAGAAAAATTTATAATTAATACATAATAATAAATTATAAAACTAATTAGTTAATTCCAACGTAACGAAAATGTCACATTATTGTATTTTTGAAAATAGAAGAAGATACAATGAACTTTGAAAAATCACATCGTGTTACTTTTATAATTAAGTAACTTGATTGAACATTGTTATTAACAGATGGAACAAATTTAATAAAATAAATAAATGATAATACAAAAAATTATTAAGCCAAAAAATAATAAACAAATGCACACATATGTGAGTGTTCTTGGGATTGTTGGGATTTTGATAAAAAAAAAAAAAAAGTGGTACCACTTGTTTTTAATCCTTCTAAATTCCGATAATAGAAATTAAAAATTATCCAACACCAAAAAAGATTAAAATGATATATATAGGGATAAAATTAGATTATTTTAAATATAAAGATAAAAGAAAAAAAAAAGTATACAATTATAATACTTTATCTGGAAGGAATGTATAATATGAATATCTTACTTGTATGATGTGATTCGCCAGTCTAAATATACCATTTTCTTTATATTAATCCGTGAAAATACAGGTGTGATAGTGTATCTATATTTTTTTAATCTAAATGAACTAAAGTTGAAAAACAAAAAATAATATGTAAAAAGAAAATTAATGAATTATTAATCAACCTCTTCTTTCTTCTTTTCTAGTTTGTGCTTCTTTTTTTCTTCTTTCTCTAGTGATTTTGGGATTACAGAGTATGATGAGGTTCAAGATAAAGTGGAGATTAACTTGATAGTAAATGAAAAAAAAAATAATAACTTTACCGATGAATGAAGTTGTTTGAAATAAAGTGGAATAGCAGATAGTAACCAAAAGTTGTCTTCTTCTTATCTTTCAAAAAAATCTATTTCATAAAGGTTGTGTCTTATGTCCTTAAAATAAAGAGTTTCGGGAAGAGTGAGAGAGATTACTTTGCAATAAAAATTACTCCTTAACATTAATTTAAAAAATTAAAAAATAATTATATTTTTAGTGATTAATTTGAAATGATGTAATGCACATTCTCATCATTTTAAAATTTAAAAGATGAAATAAAATATATTAATAAGGGTAAAATTGAAAAAAAAAATATGTACATTAAAATCGGTTATTGAAAAAAACATATAACTATAGATAATAATATTAATAAATAAAAATGTACTTTTCTTCCTCCTTTTGCTTAACGTCAATAAATACGGTGATGGGTATCATTATTCAAAATATTAATATTATTACAAGATAAAAAAAAAAGCTCTTTTATATGATTTTTAGAATAAATATAAAGATAAATGATAAGTTAAAAAAAAAGTAAAGGTGCTTTATGAAAGTTACAACTGTTAAGAGGATAAATGAGTAGAAAAAACATCACTCAAATTCAAGTTATAATTTTATATTTTCGGTTATGTAATTCACACGAGAATATTGTAATTAAAAAAATCCTTTTAGGAATAATTTTCATAATTTTGAAAATATTTTTTTAAATTTTAAATTAATTAAAATAAAGAATAACTAAAATAATGAAGTTATAATAGAGGTTGAAATAACTTTCTTTTTTATTTCCATAGGATTATAACTTCGACCCTAACGTGGAAATAAAACGTGTACAAATCAATGGAATAAGGAACTATATTTTTATAATTATGTTCTAAGTTAAAAAGAATATATATATATATATATATATATATATATCACTTTTATAAAATTATTAAATAAAAATTAATTTTAAATATAAAAATATTAATATTTAAATAATTTAAAATGATTTTTCAATAATAGAAACTAATTTACACATCAATATTTAATTAGTTTCTAAATTAATATTTAATTTATTTAATATAATAATTAATTATTTTATTTTAAAAATAGTGTTTATTTAATAATTTTTTGATAGTATTTTTATTTAAATAATAATTATTTAATCTTTAAAATAATATTTAATTTAGTTGATATAATAATTAATTTAAAAAAAATAATTTTTATTTAATAATTTTCTTTCCGTACGAGGTTAATTGATTTCTATACTAAAGATGTTTCAAATTAGGTTAACATTGGTATGGTATGTAGACGTTTTTTGAAAAGCAACTTGAGAAAAAGAAAAAGGAGTTTATAATAATTGAATTTATGACCATGGAATTAATTAGCCTTGATTACCGTTAATTATTCTATTCTTATTTAAATTCAAAAGAGAATTGCTATACGTTGAAAATGAGAAATAACTTATTTTATTGATATCTCACTTTAGTGTTAACTTTTTCGTTGGATACTATTATATCTTTATCTTTATTTAGTAATTACCATCATGTATCTACATTTTATTTTATATTTAGCTATCTTCTTATAATTAATTGTATACTTCATAGTAATTTCTCCTATTTTTTTTTATTCCATTTATAAAAAATATAGAGAAACACAAAAAGTGACACTCTTTTCCTTAGTAGGTTAAAGTTTTTCAAATGCACTTCCTTTTTCACTCTTAAATTTGTGATTTTGGAGAAGGAACTTGGTAGAGTATCTTTTAAAGGTGAGAGAAGAATATAATAATATCATAAGAGAATAGAGATTTGAAAATTGGTGGTTTGTCCCCATTGTTTACAACATGGATCCATCCTTTGGTCCCAAAGAAAGGAAGTTTGATACACCAAGGATCAAACATTTGACATTGACATCTTAAAAACCCTACTTTTTTCTAATCCAAAAAGAAAAAACACAATGTTTAATAGTTTTACACTTTTATTCGATGTGAGTGAATTTCATTCCAAAATAATACTCATTCCTTTCAAAATTATTTTATTACAATAAAATCATTAAATAAAAATTAATAGTAGATGTAACAACGTTTTTTAAAAGGCTACATAGCCCTTCTCGTGCCTTTTATTCTCTCTCTCCATATTCTCTTCTCTCCCTCTCTCTCCTAATTTTCTCTCCCAATCTTCATCTATTTTAGAATCTGATCGTACCACGTTGTAGCTGAGGTGAGGAGTTAAAAAACATTTCTACTCGATCAGAAAAATTTTCAAACAGAATAAATTCATTTTTACTCTAAATATGCTTTGTTCTCTGTTTTTTATTAGGATTTAGTCATCAATCTTGGTGGGGTCAGTTGAGAAGTTTAATCCTCTCAACTTATTCTATTATATATACTGAATTTTTGTTCTGTTTGGATAACTTGCATTAGGCCCGTAAATCTTGAAGCTTATAATAAAATTCTATAAGTTGATTGGAAAACAAGCAATTAAGGTAAGGGAAACTAAATTTAATTTTTAATAGAACCCTAGGCTAGAAGATCTGGATGTGGAATGAACGTGGTCCCAATATTCAATTTCTCGTGCAGGGATGTTGTGTTTATATATATATATATATATATATATATATATATATATATATATAAGGTTGTTTGTTTATATATTATTTAAATTTTTGGAAATATTAGATTTTGATGATTTAGTATTAAAGTGTTTTTTTTATGTCAAATAGACTTTTAAATATTGTTGATCACTTTTTGAATGATATTGTATGACGGAATGTTATGGAATTGAATTCATACATTTGGGATAATGTATGGACTGATGTTTGTTGTGTATTAAGTATTGATGCCTATGTGGTAATAGAGATCTCCGAGCTTCACTGATGATCTAAGTCACATAAACTAAGATATCAGATGGTGAGAAGCTGATGGGGGAGTTCATGCACACCGTGACATATGAGATGCACGACTTGGGTTGTATTGAACTTACCCTGATCCTTTTTGTTGGATTCGCTGGTAATCTTTGGATCAGGTGTTAGTCTCTGGTAGGACTTACTTAATACGAGTCTTCCGGAAGACGTTGTTTGTTGAATATTCTGGATGTGAGATCTATGTGATTGTTTTATTGTTGAGATTCGAAGAAAATTGAATAAATTGATCATGTAATTTGATTTTCTCTTTGGATTTAAGTGTGTATATTATAAAATTCTATTTTTACTAGTTTACCCTTGCTTTTCTTGTTGTGTTTTAATTGCGATGACTATGGACACGAGCAGATGACCATACAGGTGCAGGAGAGCCTTAGAGGTTTCAGAGTTTTATTTTGAGCTATGGATATGTAAATATTTGTATTTTTATAAATCCTAATCATGTATTAGGAATGTTTGGAAAAACTCCAAGTTTGTATAGAAACTGGTAGAACTTTTATTATAATAACTATATGTAAATTATGGGGTGTTCCGGTAGAGATCAAAATAAATATTTATTATATTGAGTAAATTAGAAACTATTATATAAATTAAAAAATTCATTTAAAGTAGTTTCTATTATTAATAAAAATTTATAAAACGGTTTCTAAATTTGTTACTTAATATATATCAATTTAGAAACGGTTTTATAAATTTTTATTAATAATAAAAATCACTTTAGATAATTTTGTGTTCTCTAAAATAATATATAATTTAGTTAATAAAGTAATTAATTATTTTCTTTATAGTGAATAAATAGATTACATTTATTGAAAAAACTTTATTCTGTTAACGAATATATTAATTTTTTCGGTAAATACATGCATTGATGATAATTTATTTGAGACAAATTAAAAATAAGACATTAACATCGTTAAAAATATGAAAGCATTGGTTAATTTATTTTCTAAAGTTAAAACTGCAACTATATTTTATGATATATAAAGTATAATAAAACACACACAAAGACAATTATTTATTGAATTCAACAATTTGTTTAACTCATTCAAAGCATAATTCTTGTGTTTTGTATTGTTGATAAAAAAAAATGGTTGAATCAAGTATCAATGTGGATAGAATGAGTAACGTTTTAGTAACTTTTACAATAATTATCCTAAAGATCATGCATGATTAAAAATTGTTGAATACTATGATCACATTTTATAATATTTTTTGCAAATATTTCATACAACTTTATAAAATTCACATGAAAATATAAAATAACTCATTTTTACTAAGTTTTATAAAAAAAATCATAAAATATGGAAAAATATAAAATTAATACCAACTAATATTCATGATTGAATAAAAATGTACAATTATTGTATACCTACAATTCAAAACTATTAAAATAAACTATTGCTATTGATGTATAGTTAAGGTAAAGTTGGTTTTCTTCATCAACAAAACCAAAATTTATTTGTGCCTTCAAAGAGGAGAAAATAAGAAAAGAGACTTAGCAACCCAACATGTTGGTCCAATAAATAAATAAAATTGAGTTTAAAGTGTGTTTGAGAAGAGAAAAGAAAAGAAAAACTATTTAGTGGTTTATTTAATTAATTTATTTATTAATATAAAAATATTATGTTATATTATTGTATGTTAGTTATTTGTTTGATTAGTAATTTTTATGTATTTTTTATTTATAAATTAATTTTGTTAAGCACTTCTAATCAGTCTATCAATTTAAAATGTATAAATTATTTGTTTAAATAATGAGTAATTTATTAACTATTCACTAGTTTTAAATTACTTTTGTAAAACACACCTTAATAAACACATGCAAAACCCTATTATAGAAGGTGTAATTATTTCTATTTGAATAAGTTGTTCTCATACAATTTTTTTAAGGTTGTAAGACATTTTTTTTTATCATTATTGGATTATTATTATTTTATCATTAGCCCGTTGATTTATTATTGGTTGGAACACATAATTAATACAAACTATACCAATTAATAATATGTTATTTTTAAGGATTAAAACATCTCTTAAATACGTCACAATAATTTATAAAAAAAAGTTATAAATACAAGATTTCTATAACCAAGCTGTTAATTTAGTTTGTCTTTTCTAATTATTAACTATTTATTTTTTTTATATGTTAGTCTTTATTTTGTTTTTTCTTATTCTATTATTTATTGATTTTTTATTTTACATTTAGTCTCTTAGATAGATGTAGAATGATACAAACTCTTTGTTTTGATTTATGTAAGAAAAATAAAATAGAAAAAATATTCAATCTCATATATTTTTTTTTCAACCTTTTTTCTCTTTTATTAGAATTATTATTATTATTATTATTATATATATATATATATATGTCAATAGTTTGATGTAATCACATAGATAGACGTAACATATGAAGTAGCAAATCATATGGAGCATATCTCTCTAATATGATTTACAAGAAAATTTGGAATTACATACTGATTATCATATACGGATATTTACATACGGATTATTAGAATCCGTATGTAAGATATTTAAAATTTAATTCAAAAAACAAAAATTATTACATACGAATTTTAGTTGTATCTAATTCTAGATTTTACGAATTTTAGTTGTATCTAATTTTAGATTTTCTTGTATTGATAAGGAAGTTGAATAAATATACATAAATATCTTTTCCATATCTTTTGTTTATCTTAATTTTTTTATAATAATTTATTTATTCTTTCCCTATTAAAAAAACATACAAAACATTGTGGTTATAGTAATGTGAAAGAAAGAAGCAATTATAAATGTGTAGTGTGGCATAGTATTGCTGAATTCCATGCAGCAATCATGGCTCCCCAATCAATTTCCATAGTCTTCCAAAATCTCATCATGGTGGAGTGAATAATCAGATATTTCATGGGTCCCCATGTTTCTAAAACCTCTTTTTTTATTTCAAAATAAAACAAAAACTATAATATTTCTTTGCACTTGTTTCACAACAATGGTGTTTCTTCAAAGCTTTTAATGGAATGTTCTTGTTGCAGGTGTAACTTAGCAATCTTCACCAAACCATTTTGAATAGTGTGTCTCTAGATGATGCAACATAGTTTTACTATATACATTTTTTTTGTCATAAACATGTTCACAATTTTCAGACCTGGATTTCATTTTCTTTAAAATTACAAACTAATTAAGTTTAATTTTTCTTTCAGAATATATAGAGTAAAAATATTAATTTTAAATTTAAAAAAAGATGTCCCAATTTTTAAGGAATTAAAATATATTTATGTCCTTTATTTAAAGAAAACAATTATTAATAATGAAAAATGTAAATAATCCATTCTATAATTTTTGGCGTTTCTGAAAAATAATCCAGTGCCATTTTCATTAGATAATTCATATCAATAATGTACATTTACCCAAGGACATAGAATTTTTATTTCTAAGTGCACCTACACCTACTTATTACCCCTTTCTAGATTTAAATATATATATATATATATATATATATATATATATTAGAGTTAAAAATAATTTGCGACTAGATGTTACTACAAAAATAAACTCTTTACATTGTGTAAATTATTTAAGCCCTAGCCATATGAAAGAGGTTATTTACATTTGAGATGTGATATTTGTGTAAAAATAATTCGTCTCTTTATATTTAATATTGAATTTTAAGTTAAAATTATATATATATATATATATTTATATTTATAACCATTTTATTCTTTATTTCTCTAAAAAAAATTCAAAATTCAAAATTCAAAATTCAAATTCAATTTTTTTATTTTTTTATCTTCTTTATAAGTTCTTTTTTACCACTTTTTTTTGTCTTTGAGTGTATATTAAACAAATATAATTTTGATTAGAGTAATTCTTTCTTTTGATTTTTTAATCTCTTTGTATGTGGTATAGAAGGAATCTATCACATGTATAATTAACTGGAAAAATATTAATATTTATTAGTAATTGTTTTATTGAGAATTGAACTTGTGACCTTAATTCTAGTAAGTTGTTAGATCATGTTTATCATTAGATTGAAAACTATAAAAGATAGTCAGAGTGTAATTTTTATACTTCAGATCGTAACACTTAAAAACACCATGATTTGATTGTAACTTGGTTCATCTAGGCTCCGTTATAGAACAAAACGCTTGATGTCACATGAAAAAAATAATGTTTGAAATAAAGAATTAAAATGTTGTTGGGTTGTTAAAGCTTAATTATGCAATGGATGGTTATAGAATAATGAATGTCACTACAAGAAAATCATTAAATAACAACTAATTTAGAAATAAAAAAATTAGTTATTATATTGACTAAGTTAGAGATTATTTTATAGACAAAAATATTATTGGTATTTAAAGTGGTTTCTATTATAATAAAAATTATTGATATATTACTAGACAACCCTTCTACAACTATTTGGAACAAAAATAGAGGTAATGGGTCCCTTTGTCGTAAACCTTTTGTAGGTTTAAATTATTATATTAGGATACCATTAACTAAAATTGATATTGTGGACGATTCTAGACACGCTTGCATCCATTTGATCTACTTACTACAAAACCCAAGCTTTTCATCATATAACACAAAATATCCCATCTAACTAGGTCATGGGCTTTCTCATAATCAGACATTAATGAGTAATCTCTTATTGTTTTTCCTTCATAACCTTTTACACTACTTTATTAGCCACCAAAATGCTATTTAAGAGTTCCCCACCCTTCAAGAAGGCTAGTTGCGAGTAGTCTATAATCTTAAGAAGTAACTTTTTAATCTATTAGACAATCCTTTGGATATAATCTTATATAAATTTGTTTCTTTTACTTTGGTTTGCCTCTTTAACTCCTTGTTTAAAAAGGAAGAAGTTGTGTGTTTTGCAGAATGGTCTTAAGCATCATTTGGAGTTTTTGTCTCGTATTTTAGGATTAAGAGACTCTAAGATGAAGTATTTGTGATGTGAAAATGATTACCTTTATTTTTGTTGAGGTAGTGGGTTACACTCCATTTGTGTTATTTGTAAAGAAGATTTTTATAAGTTCCTCTTTTTGTAGGAGATTTTTGCTTAGTGGTTTGTTTATGTTTTTTGTTTTTTTGGAATTTGTTGTGATGATATACTCTGGTTGTTTCCAAGGGTGGGTTCATGTGTAGGTGATATTCTTAGGATTTGGGTTAGTCGACAACTTTTATTGGGAGATTGGTTTAGGATGGGGTGTAAGGTCTTTTCTTATTTTTCTTTTTATTTTGTATAAGAGTTGGATCACCTCTGAAGTGATCCATATTTATTTATTATTTCTTGCTGATAAAAAAATATGCGCTTTCCTAGAGAAATT